>NC_136505.1:90558749-90726249 GCF_053919585.1 Euprymna scolopes
GGAAACCTAATGAAAGCAGTGAATGCATGGGCAGTCAGTGTTTTGAGATACAGTGCAGGAATTTTAGAATGGTCTGACAAGGAGTTGCATGACATGGATATCAAAACAAGAAAAGTTTTAGCTATGTTTGGTATATTTCACATTCGAAGTAGCGTAGTGAGACTGTATCAAAAGAGGAAAGACGGTGGGAGAGGATTGAAAAGGGTAAAGGATTGCGTTAGAACCGAGGAGATGTCGTTGAAGGAGAATGTGGTTAGAAGTGAGGAGTGGATGCTTAAGGTTGTGGCCAATGTAGTGGAGGTATGTGGGATCAAGGCTGATTATGTGAAACGTATGGACAGAGGGAGGGCAGAGGAGCTGGCTTGAAAGAAAATGCACAAAAGGTTCTTCCAGGATATAGCAGAAGTGGCTGATGAAAGATCGTGGCAATGGCTTAGAGCTGGGTATCTGTCTAAGAGTACTGAAGTTTTTGTTTGTGCAGCACAAGAGCAGGCATTAGGAACACGATTGTTAAAAAAAAATTGTTCTAGGACATGAAGCTGTTGCAAAATACCGGATTTGCAGTAAGACCTCAGAGTCAATTGCGCACCTTGCAGCAGGGTGTAGTGGGTTAGCCCAGAGAGAGTACCGCAAAAGACACGATCGCATGGAACTCCGGATATATTGGGAGGTCTGTAAGAAGGTTGGGGTGAAGTGTGCTGGAAAATGGTTTGAGGAGGTGTCTGATGAAGTGAGAACAAGTGAGGATGGAAATGTAGAGGTATGGTGGGACAAAAGTGTCATAACGACCAAGCAATTGGAATAAAATTGTCCGGATTTGGTCGTCATTGACAAGGTCTTAAAAAACTGGCAGATTGTAGAATTCTCAGTACCCTGGGATAAGAATGTAAGAGAGAAGGAGAACGAGAAGTGGAGCAATTATGCTCCATTGGCCTTGGAGATAAGGCGTATGCACGGGGGTAAAACACAAATAATCCCGATCGTAGTAGGTACGCTAGGAGTAGTACCAAGTCGTCTGGAAGGATAACTGAAAAAACTACGAATCCCCGATGTTTTAGGCGGCGTTCAGACTTCTGCTATTGTAGGTACCATCAATATCATTAGAAAAACCCTTGATCTTGAAGCTCCTGGTTTGAAGCCGGGATTGAGGGAAATCCTCTGGAAATTAATCCCATCCCTTTCCAGGGAGACGTTGTTAAACGAAATCAGAATTATTATTATTATTATTATTATTATTATTATTATTATTATTATTATTATTATTATTATTATTATTATTGTTGTTGTTGTTGTTGTTGTTGTTGTTGTTGTTGTTGTTGTTGATGATGATGATGATGATGATGATGATGATGATGATGATGATGATGATGATGATGACGGTAGTGCAAAAATAATGTCGTTTGTTGACGTTCAACTCTACGTATAAAAACGGCATTATTTTTGTATCAACCTAATAAATGCTTTGATTATAAAATTCTTCAGGTTTTAATGTAAAATATGAATCTAAATCATTTTCAATATCCTTTCATCATGTTAACCTAAGGCCATCTAAATGGTTTTGTAATCTTCGAAATAAGTGATAATCCGAGGGATTAAGTCATGAGAATATGTAGGATGAAGCAAGATTTCCCAACCAAATTCTCCTTGTTATTAGTCTCCCCCCCCTTCCTCTCTAAATTCTTCCTCGACTTCCCTTTTTCTCTTCGCTCATCCTCTTTTTTTGGAGTCATCCCTCTCGTATCTACTACCCGCCTCCTTTTTATTCTCCTACACTTTCTCTTTCTACATCCCTCTCATCTTTATATGCTTGCGATCTTGTCACCTCATATACAAATGAGATGCAAATGAGATGCTTCCGGTTTAAATAAAAAGCATGATAATTTAAGGAACTCAGGTGACTTGGATTTGGACGTGAGGGTAGCAAGTTTTGACAGCAGTGTGTCGAGTTTCAGAGTTGAGAGTGTTTGACAGCAGAGTTTTGATATAGCGAATTTTTTGCAGCAGTTGAATTTAACCACACTCCCCTTACTTTCTCTTCATCTCACCTTGTTATTATTCTCTCCCCTTCCTTTCTCAATTTCTCCTCGGCTTCCCTTTTTCCCTTCGCTCATCCTTCTTTAGAGTCATCCCTCTCGTGTCTACTAATCTCTTCCTTTTTATTTTCTCTCTCTCTCTCTCTCTCTCTCTCTCTCTCTCTCTCTCTCTCCATCCCTCTCATCTCTATCCATTTTCATCTCTCCGATTTCTCTAAAAATGGCCGCATAGGGAATTCGAAACCAGTAATGAATCGATTCTATTTTGAGATCCAATTCTCCAAGAAATCCTTACACAAAAGACAGGAAAACGATCCAAATTTTGTTCGTTAATGATCCAAACTGTTTCGACTTTCAATTGTTAAAAGATACACGAGCCACTCTGTCTCCTTCATCGGAACGTATCTATTAGATCGAGGCAAAAGTTTTGGCCGATTTAAAATTTCATTTGGAAATTGAAAAACATGTGTGCATTTTTAAAATTTTTTATTTATAACAATAACGACCTTTATTCTCTATAACTTTATCCCACCTGCAACAAACTTCTAAATGTATTGCTTGAAAAAATCCCTTAGGTTTTGATTTGAAATATGAATCTAACTTATGTTCATTATTCTTTTTTTTTTTTTTTTACAATTTTCGCCCCAACAAGGCACAGTGCCACTTTGAAATAAGAGGTTACTATCAGGGATATAAGTTGCAGGGATATTATGAAGGGAGATGAGCAGCAAGATGTATGTTCACATTACACTTAGAACTTCTGCATGTCAGTACGGTTGAGCAAGCAGAATCCCGAAGGTGAGTTCCAAAGTCTAGCAGTTCTGGGGAAGAAACTATTGGAGAAGAAGGCCATCTTACACCTAGGGATCTCTACTGTGTAGGGGTGGGATTTAGCTGCTTGTCGAGTCTGTTGGAGGTGTTTACGTTGAGGGGGTACAAGTGCTTGTAGTTCGTCAGAGCATTCACTAAATACTAAATACTATTTTCTCATGCTGTCACCTAAGGTCACCTCAGTGGTTTTATAATTCTCGAAATAAGTGATAATCCAAGGGAGCTAGGTCAAAAGAATATGCAGGATGGGACAAAATTTCCCAACGAAATTCTCTTAGGACATCTTTTGTCAGTAGTGCTGTGTGATGTTGACTAAAGATGGTTATTTTCAGGTTAAAATTAGTGAGAATATTGCACAAAAATATGAATGATGTTTTAATAATGTGAAATAAAAAGTTAAAGATTAATCATGGCGATATGTTTAAGTAATAACAATGTACGTACAATAAATTACAATCGTTTAAATTACCAATTCTATAAATCAGTAAAAACTTTTGCACTTCCCGCGAAGTTAAGCAACGTTGAGCCTGGTCAGTACTAAATGGGTGACAATTTGGGACTTCCAGGTGCTGTCGGTGCTCTCTGCTTATCTCGGCATTTTTTCCAGTAGTCCTGGACTTCTCCTTGCCACTGGATTCAAACAGTTCCGGTTCAGGAAAGGTGTGGTTGGTGATTGTGAAGCCCTTGCCTTGAAATCACATGCGCAGATACTCCTACAGGGAGTATCCTTTGTCTTTCGAGACTAAACGGAGGCAACTATACAATATATATAATATATATAATATATATTTAAATTAAAATGTTTAAAATTCAATGCTATTTCACACGGTTAATGGTAGCCGAATGGATATGGCCTCCGCTAATCGAGCCAGAGATGTCTCGTGTCGCGGGGTTCGAATCGTTCGACTGGTAGTAATCGTGACACCCTGCACTGAAGAATCCTGAAAGGATGAAACACTAGTGTCTGTAGGTATTTAATTATTATAGTAAAAAAATAACTATGACAGCCCCTTTAAGAAATTCGTTTCTTATCGTTGAGCACTTTCAGTTGAATTAAAAGTCGGTCAATTTAGCTCTTATGCGTAGATCATCGTATAACGATTTGATCACTGTCTGTCTGACGTAATGAACATTTAAATTAAAATGTTTAAAATTCAACGCTATTTCACACGGTTAATGGTAGCCGAATGGATATGGCCTCCGCTAATCGAGCCAGAGATGTCTCGTGTCGCGGGGTTCGAATCGTTCGACTGGTAGTAATCGTGACACCCTGCACTGAAGAATCCCGAAAGGATGAAACACTAGTGTCTGTAGGTATTTAATTATTATAGTAAAAAAATAACTATATATATATATATATATATATACATATATATATATATACTAGCTGTACCCAGCCACGCGTTGCTGTGGCTCAGTTTGTTAAAATGGAACACATTCCTCAAGGTAAATTGTATTTTGTATTGTTTATTTACTTTTATTATTTTTTGCAATTTCTTTTATCAATAAAAGTTGTTTTCTTTTCCTCAAAAAAGATTCATTCTTTTTTACCATAAATTGTGAGGGGAAAGGGGTTTTTTCAGGAAAGCTTGCATTTTTTTTTTTAAAGAAATTTGGCAGTAAACGTTTCTTTTTCAAAACAGAATTTTTATTATAAAAAGAAAATATGAATGCTTCATATGAACACTGTAAATAGTTTGGTGAAAGTAGAGAAAAGTTTGATTTTTTTCAAGAGAACGTACAAATTATTTTTTGTCAACAGATGTTAAGAAAATAAACAGAAAAAATGCTCCCATAATTAATTAATTAATTATATAATTAATTAGTTATGCAAAAAAATAAATAAAATGTTGATTTAGTGTTTCAACATTTGAACAACGCTCGGTTGAATCCGGTGATTGTCGGTCGAACCCTAACCATAATTGGAATCAGGGGGAGGGGAGTACCATTCTTTTTAATTTCGTCTTGCGTTCAATTTTCTGAGTGGGCTATCAGCGATTGCAAATAAACAAATTTAACCAAAGTGTAAAAAATTCAACAATTACATAATTTTGATAAGTGCTCAGCTTCTAATACAAACCCTAGTAAACCAATTCCTTTATTGGTACAGTTGTTGTAAAAATAGAACAGATACTTAAATTTCGCTCCGTTTTTAATCTTGTTTTTTAAATTGAGCCACCACCACGCTCCAAAAAAAACGAATATAATCAAAAGAATAGCATTCAACAATTGTACTTTATATATATAAAATACAAAATATTTTTTAAAAATTATTAACGAAAGGGAAATAATTAATAATTAAGCGAAAAAAGTCAGTTTGGTATATCTTTTTATTATTTTTTACATAAGTCCAACTTACCATTCACATTGGAAATGTCGACATTTATAGGTTGTCGGGTATATTTACAACAAATAAATACTCCAATCTACCCATGTTAAGAACGGCTCTCGGAATAGACACTCCATGTTAAGAACTGCTTTCGGAATAGACACCCCTAACCTTGTCAGCATACCCGAAAACCTATAAAAGTTGGCATGTCGAATGTGAACGATGAGTTGGACGTAATGTAAAAATATACGGAATTTAAGACGGAACGAAATTTAAATTTCCGTTCCATGTTTACAACAGACGTAAAGCAGAGCATTCTATGCAAATATTACCTAACTTAGTGTATTAATGTTATTTTTATTTAAGTAAAAATAATATTTAGGTTTGGATATAAATTCCTAAACTCCTTAAACATTTAGGTGACTGAAATAGGAATATAACTGAATCTTTAATTTCCTGAATAATAAAAAGAAGATCCAGGTCGGTTTGCTGCTAATATCCATTGTTTAGGTACAGACAAAAGTAAACGAATTTTTTGTAGGTTTCCGACAACTTTTTGATTGTTTAAAATGATTAAATATATTTTATTTTATAATTTAACATTACAAACATTGAACAATAAAAATACAATTACTAAATTTGATGTTCTTAGTTTAAAAAAAACTTACTTGATCAATTCACGTGATTTTTGGAATAAGATATTTCGGTTCCGTGACAGGTACATACACCATAAAAAAATTTCAGTTTAGGTTTAATTTTGTGATTGCCCTGGAGGGTGTACACTACTAACGAGTATAAACGTAGTTGAAAGATTGTATAGCGCCAGGTGTAATTGGTACATAAGGCTCAACCACGTTTTTTTTTTCGCGTTGATTCATTTAAACTACTGTGCCACAATTGCTATAATGGAATTTCTCTTTCGAAGAGACATAAAGAAAAACAAATATATATATATATATATATATATATATATATATATATATATATATATATATATTTAGTGGAGATGGTAATTAATAAAAACTGAAGAAATGCTCAATACTGTTGTAGAGCAAATGTGCGTTTTATTTTTTATTACCGTATCTTTCTGTTAAGTTACATTATTGTTTCGGCTACACGGCCGTTTTTGTGCCGTCTGTAGTGTCCTCAGACTTTTACAGAAAGGTTTCTGTAAAAGTCTGAGGACGCTACAGACGGCCAAAAAAATGGCCGTGTAGCCGAAACAATAATGTAACTTAACAAAAATATACGGTAAAAAAAATTAAACCTGTGTGTGTGTATATATATATATATATATATATATATATATATATATATATATATATATATATATATATATATATATATATATATACTAGCAAAAGTACCCGTCGTTGACTGGGTTCAATAACAGCCTACAGAAAATGGACTCTGGTTTATGAAAATATGATAGGTTATGAAAAAGAGAGGTTGTAAAGAGATAGCTTCAAATTTGGGGGTATAAAAAAAAACATAATTTATTATACCATACCTGTTCACACTGAAACACCTATCACAATATTCTGTGGATCTATATTAAAAACCTTGTTAAACTTTGTGACACATTTCCATTCTATCGAGGTCAGGCGCGAACGAACACCCCATAATTGTATTATACTATATTTCTTCAAACTGAAACATGATTATCAAAGTATACTTACGCAGATAGATATGAAAAGTCTTTATTAAAGTTTGTGCCTATTTCCATTCTATGGAGGCCAGGCGTGGACGCAGACCCCACAATTTTATTATGCCATCCCTATTTAAGTTAAAACATACTTATCAAATATTATTATGTACATCTATATCAAAAACACTTGTAAACGTTTTTTTTTTTTTTTAATTTTTGAATTTTTTATTTCCATACTTTGTGGACCAGGCGCGTACGTAGACCCCACAATTTTAATGAATCATCATTATGCCAGATCAAACATACCCATTCCTGTGTCTCGATACATCTTCTATCATTATATGTGATGAGTTTTCTATAATAGTCAACCATATAGGAGCCTATTCGGGACCAGATATTTATTTGCTCCCCCACCGAGCAAATTAGGCACAAGGCCGATTTTTAATGTGAGGAGTGAAGGGGAAATGGGGACCAACTCCCCGGGGAGTAGGGGAGCTGGATAGTGACAATTGGTATGAAGGGTTGCCCCTACATTGACTAAGGTCTGATATGTGGGGTTACGCCCACATATGGTCTTTGCTTGCAGTATCTGTCGGAACAGATACTACACTTTGGCTTGGTCAAGATCAAAGTGTAGTATTTGTTCTTCAGATGCTGCACTCCTATTTCTTGTTCTCTTTCGGTGGAGGAGAAATCCTTCACGACTGAGACAATTTTTATTTTTGTTCCTTTTCTCCACGTTAAAAAACGACCCTGGTGTCTAACTCTGTCCCGTGGGGAGACATAGTAAATAGGTACTACACTTTAAGGTATTTATTTGCTCCCCCACTGAGCAAATTAGGCACAAGGCCGATTTTTAAAGTGAGGAGTGAAGGGGAAATGAGGACCAACTCCCCGGGGAGTAGGGGAGCTGGATAGTGACAATTGGTATGAAGGGTTGCCCCTACATTAACCAAGGTCTTATCTGTGGGGTCGCTCCCACATAGGGTCTTTGCTTGCAGTATCTGCCGGAACAGATGGTGTTTATTTGCTCCCCCACTGAGCAAATTAGGCACAAGGCCGTTTTTAATGTGAGGTAAAAACCAGCTCCCCTAAAAGTAGGCAAAAAGGGGGCACTCTGGTTACCAAAAATAATAATTGTCCCAGTATAGAGGGTTTCCCCTCCATTGACTGGTACAAATCATCTTAAGTGCAGCATCTGCCGGAACAGATACTACACTTTGATCTTGGCCCGAAGGCCACGGAGGTTGCCCAGTCGTGACCAGACACACACACACAGACGGTCAGCCTTATATTATAGATATATATTATATTACACACACACACACACACACACACAAAAAAAAAAAAAAAAAAAAAAAAAACAGATTACCATTAAATCTCCAGCTACCCTCCTCTTTTTAATGCTTCATTGGCTATGCTGAATTCTGGATCAAATAGGGTCAAAAACTTGATCAAGATAAGAGAACTCTGGGTTTATAAAAGTTAACGGGGTGTCTTGAGTAAAGGGAAGAAGGGGGTTTACTGATACCAAACTTGAACACGTGAACAACTCATTCAACACCAGCCAATAAATAAGTCACTTTAGTGCAATTGATTTGATTTTTTTTTTTTGTAATCTTTGTGTTGTGGTTTCTCTTGGAATCTACATGTCTTATTTATTTGACTCCCCCACGAGTCAAGGGCATAATTTATTTTTAGGTATAGACTAGCGGTGGTACCCGGCGTTGCCCGGGTGTTTGAAGGTGTGTGAGGGGGGAGGGTAAAACAAAACAAAATGGAGAATAAAGAATAAGCGAACGTAATAACTTTGTTTAAATATTACATAAAAACAGCGAACATGATGCAAAATAAAAAATAAGCGAACGATGTTTAAACTTCTTTTAAAAATCGGAAAAACAAAAACAAAAAACACAGCGAACGTGATGGCAAGATAAAAATAAAACGAACGAAAAATGGCATAAATAACCTTGTTTCGATATTAAAATTAAAAAAAAAATAATATATCTGATATTTAGGTTCCAAGATAACGACGCTGCTACTATGTGGACTTCTCTATGACCGCGTGAGCGAAATCGGGTCGTTTTTTTTATATATTTAAACTAATTCAAGGAAGAACGTTTTTTTTTTGCGCATGCGTGTTTGGCTAAATTGCCACGAAGAAACGATTTTTTGCTACCACTTCCTGTAGAAAATTTCCTAGTTGAGGGTGGAGTAATTAATGTTTTGGGCCAATTTTTTTATATTTGGCGTCCGAAGGGTCGATCCTAAAAAAAAATCCGTCGCGTTTGTCGAAGTTTTTTCGAGGCGTACATACATACATACATACATACATACATACATACATACATACATATATTTAAACAGATTTTTGCCCTTTATATTATAGAAGATGGGTTTCCAACGTAAGGAGGTGATTTGGGGGGGGACTTTCCAAAATAATGGCGTAAGCATCCCTTTATACAAATGAAATGCACTTCTATCTAGTAGTTGTATGTGCAAAAGAGTTATAAAAAAAGAAAAGAAAAGCAAACCAGGGATAGTAAAAGCATCGAAATATAGATGACGACTACAGAAGAGATCGCATGAGATATGCAAATGTATAAAAAGACGAACAACAAGAAGTTCAGAGAGTGAGATTTCTGTGCTGAAACAGTTAGTCGTCGTCGTTGAGAAACAATGAGAATACCTCAGTATGTAATGAAAACCGTCGCATGGAATGAAAACAAAAACTGGTCGCGTCGCCATCTTCCGGTAGTTTACGGTAAGCTCCTAGAAAAACAGCTGAAAAATGCCGACGCAAGTTAGCTAATCAGCAATCTACTGTTAGCAGACGATTTTTCGTTAATGGGGGGAAAAACGCTTTTCTGTTACTTTTATTGAAAACTTTTTCGTCATTACAAAAAAATGTGTAACTTTTCATTTAAAAAAAAAATTAGAGCTTCCATTAAAATGAAAAAAAAAAAAACATTTGGTGTTCATTCATAGATGCTTCCATGTTTTCGTCTTAAAACACAAAAACTTCGAAACATTTATTGATATTTTTTTTAATATACTTTTCTTGAAAAAAAAAAATTTTTCTTTTATATAATTAAACCTACGTTAAGCCTTATCTGGATTTGCGTTTTGAATTTATCGTCTGCCAGTGTTCACATCAGCTTTTTGCGGCAACTTTTCGGTAGTTTACCGTAAACTGGATCAGTACTCCCTTTTTTTTTTATAAAAACGAAAATGTTTATTCAATAAAGTAACCATTTGGTATAGATAAAAAAAAAAAAAAAAAAAGCTAGACAGGGTAGTGAAGAAAATGAATAACAGAGAATTCTTCGGAAAATCGAAGTTCTGCCAACAGTTATTTCCAGACGAAGATAATTGATGCTGGAGTGTCCAGTGGATAGAGAGAGAGATGGGACGTATTATCTCGTTGTTTTCCGGGCTCTCTCTGCTGAGCGAATATCATTCCGAAAGCAGTGAGCATTGTATCTTCGGGTGTATTTGTTTTTTATTTGTATTGATTTTAATTAATATGAGCAATTAAGGATAAATAACAATAATGTTCAATTACTTGTGTGGGCCCTGTTGGTGGGGCATTAGAATACACTGACTGCCCCCCTGCAGAGGGTAAAAGTCCCTCAATGAGGGTCCTGGATATGACCTTAAACTATATCCAGTGGTGGGGCCCCAGCTTGTGGGCTTTGGGGAGTGTGGAGCCACCCTTTAATTACCATTGCTCGCAGGTCCACTCTGACCCGGAGTGGTAGTACCTGTTAGGGTTCCAACTATTGGTTAAATAGAAACCGACTTGAAAACAACAAATATATTCTATTAAAAAAATTTTCATCAAAATCTTTGGATTCGGCATTAAATAACCCGAAAAGGGTTGATATGCCGTAAAACAAAAACAACCAACCAACCAATCAATTACTTGTGATTTTTAGCATCCATCGATACCTTCGTTTTCACCGAAACAATGTAAACTCAACCCAAAGGCCTTATTACATCGACTGATGAACCGATCATATTTGTTATTTAACTGTGTTATTTGAAGTTTTGATATTTCCATGAAACAGACGCTACCGATGGATGATCAGAAATGTTCGTGTCTATTGAGTAATATACGTATATATACTTATTAGCATTAAGATTATGTGAAAAAGATAAGATAGAAATATATATACCACTTAACCCACGTTTTAGCTGAATTCAATAATAAACCTAGCACTAGATTAATTGCACCATGTTTGATATCGACTCATGTTATTCTTCAATCACTCCTGAGCTATTTGAGAAAGCACTAAAACTTAGCTGATAGTGAAACAGATGTAACTAAATTAGAAATATTAATGTAAATCTAACAAGGAAAACTTTAATTAGATATGATAATGAATGGGGCTATGACAACGGCATATTCTTTTCCTTGTTTTGATTCTCAGGTATGTATCCGTTGATATCTTATATGTTTTTATGTAGAGTGATGTGGTTTTCGGTTGATTAATTGTGTCTAACTCCGTCGGATATATACTCGAGAGTCAAAACAATGAAAAGAATACGCTGTTTTCATAGCCTTAAAATTATGGACACGGAAAGATAGCGATAACCATTTTGATGTTACGATTGGAACTCCAGACTCTGCGTAGGTATGTACATACTAAAGGAGATGTATAAAAAAATAGCGGGCTTAAATGAAGGCATGTATATATTATATATAGAGATGACACATTATTTTTAGTTGATTCGAGCGATCCAATTATAGAAAAAACTAGAAAGAAAATTACACTATTTTTTAATGAACTTAAATTAGAGATAACACTAGATTGAAATTGTAAAACAATGATTTTTTTTAGATATAACTCTACATGTATACGACAATACTTATGAACCGTATCACAAACTGAATCAAACACTATCCTATATAGGTTATAAATCTAATCATCCTAAGTGTATGGAAAAAGATATTATCCATAGTATATCAAAAGGAATATCCGTGTTATCACAAAATGAGGAATATTTAATAAAAATAAGTAATATTATAAGGAAGCTTTAAAGGAAAAATTAAATATATAAATGAGGTGGATAATAAAAATAGCGGAACAATCTACACAATATCGAAAAAGAACGAAATTATATAACAGACTAGCAGGGCTACCCGGCGTTGCCCGGGACCGTATAAACAATGAAAATCAAAAGCAGATATTCAACATATGTTTTATTCTTAGGGGAGAGGAATCTTTCAGGGTGAGAGAGAGAAGATAAAGAGTGTGAGAGAGAGGCAGAAGAGAAAGTTGTTCCATCCTCTTTCCCAAATTTTACTACTGTTCACGTTTGAACTCTCATCGTCGAGTTGATCCTCGAGTTGCCTATCGGCCTTGATAAGTGCTAATATAGAGAGAAGAGAAACAGGGTGAGAGAGAGAGAAGATAAAGAGTGTGAGAGAGAGGCAGAAGAGAAAGTTGTTCCATCCTCTTTCCCAAATTTGAATACTGTGCACGTTTGAACTCTCATCGTCGAGTTTATCCTCGAGTTGCCTATTGGCCTTGATAAGTGCTAATACAGAGAGAAGAGAAACAGGGGTAGAGAGAGAGAGAAGATAAAGAGTGTGAGAGAGAGGCAGAAGAGAAAGTTGTTCTATCCTCTTTCCCAAATTTAACTACTGTGCACATTTGAACTCTCATCGTCGAGTTTATCCTCGAGTTGCCTATTGGCCTTGATAAGTGCTAATATAGAGAGAAGAGAAACAGGGGTAGAGAGAGAGAGAAGATAAAGAGTGTGAGAGAGAGGCAGAAGAGAATGTTGTTCTATCCTATTTCCCAAATTTCACTACTGTGCACGTTTGAACTCTCATCGTCGAGTTTATCCTCGAGTTGCCTATTGGCCTTGATAAGTGCTAATATAGAGAGAAGAGAAACAGGGGTAGAGAGAGAGAGAAGATAAAGAGTGTGAGAGAGGCAGAAGAGGAAGTTGTTCTATCCTCTTTCCCAAATTTGAATACTGTGCCCATTTGAACTCTCATCGTCTAGTTTATCCTCGAGTTGCCTATTGGCCTTGATAAGTGCTAATATAGAGAGAAGAGAAACAGGGGTAGAGAGATAGAGAAGATAAAGAGTGTGAGAGAGAGGCAGAAGAGAAAGTTGTTCCATCCTCTTTCCCAAATTTCACTACTGTGCACATTTGAACTCTCATCGTCGAGTTTATCCTCGAGTTGCCTATTGGCCTTGATAAGTGCTAATATAGAGAGAAGAGAAACAGGGGTAGAGAGAGAGAGAAGATAAAGAGTGTGAGAGAGAGGCAGAAGAGAAAGTTGTTCTATCCTCTTTCCCAAATTTTAATACTGTGCACATTTGAACTCTCATCGTCGAGTTTATCCTCGAGTTGCCTATTGGCCTTGATAAGTGCTAATATAGAGAGAAGAGAAATAGGGGTAGAGAGAGAGAGAAGATAAAGAGTGTGAGAGAGAGGCAGAAGAGAAAGTTGTTCTATCCTCTTCCCAAATTTGAATACTGTGCACATTTGAACTCTCATCGTCGAGTTTATCCTCGAGTTGCCTATTGGCCTTGATAAGTGCTAATATAGAGAGAAGAGAAACAGGGGTAGAGAGAGAGAGAGAGAGAGAAGATAAAGAGTCTGAGAGAGAGGCAGAAGAGAAAGTTGTTCTATCCTCTTTCCCAAATTTCACTACTGTGCACATTTGAACTCTCATCGTCGAGTTTATCCTCGAGTTGCCTATTGGCCTTGATAAGTGCTAATACAGAGAGAAGAGAAACAGGGGTAGAGAGAGAGAGAAGATAAAGAGTGTGAGAGAGAGGCAGAAGAGAAAGTTGTTCTATCCTCTTTCCCAAATTTCACTACTGTGCACGTTTGAACTCTCATCCTCGAGTTGCCTATTGGCCTTGATAAGTGCTAATATAGATAGAAGGGAAAGAGGGTGAGAGAGAGAGTAGATAAAGAGGGGAAGAGAGAGAAAGAGAAGAGAAAGAGGTCTAGAGAGAGAGAGAGAGAGAAGAGAGTGAGAGAGAGAAATATGGTGATAGAGAGAGGGTTAGGAAAGGGGACACAAGCGGTTCTAATAAAATGTGCATCTATAGGAGATAATGCCTGGGAATGGGTGCACTGTTTTGTTTGGTGTTGAAGCTGCCTCTCCCCCCCCCCACAGTTTAACAGTGGTGTGACGTCAAGAGAAAGAGGGTGAGAGAGAGGGAAGAGTAAGTGGGTGAGAGAGAGAGAGAAAAAAAAGAGAAAGACGGTGTTGGTTTTGAAGCGGCGTCTACTCCTCCCCCCTTCCAGTTTAAGAGGTATGAGGTCACGTAGTAATATAGAAAATGGCTAATTATTTTATAACATAAATATTATGATATTTTTCTCATCGTCTAATATTTTGAAAGCTGAATTTTTTTATTCCTGTACATTTTTTCCTGACATTTTTCGTTAAAACTCTTGTTTGCAAAAGTATCGGTGAAAAAAGTTGTTATTTACAATTGTTCGCAATTAGTGGATGTTGACGTCACGTCACGTGACATGACTAAGCGTTTTTTTTGCGTATGAATAACATTTTTGGTTTTAATTATAAAGTCTACACTTAATTTTATAGAAAATAATGTATATATAATAGAAAAAAAAATTACTGGTTTTGTTAGATTCAAGTGGATCCCCCCCTCCAGTTTAAGAGATAGGAGGTCACGTGGTAATATACAAAATGGCTAGCGTAAATATAACGATCGGTTTTATTATCGACGAATATTTTGAAAGCTGAATTTTTTTATTCCTGTACATTTTTTCCTGACATTTTTCGTTAAAACTCTTGTATAAATACTATTTTTAACCAGTTAATCACGTTGGAGACATCGTCATGAAGTTTAATAATATATAGAACGAAGGAGAAGAGAAATTACGAAAGTATCGGTAAAAAAAAGTTGTTATTTACATTTGTTCGCCATTACTGGATGTTGACGTCACGTCACGTGACATGACTAAGCGTTTTTGGATCATTCAAGAATTACGTAATAACAACATTAAAATGACAGGTTTTTTGGGGGGCCCCCTGGGAGAAAAACGATCAGTTCACCCCCTTCTACTGGTCTGTTTGACGTGAAATTTCGATATTTGTCATCCGGGATATGGGGCTTCGATACGATACCAAATTGATCAAGTCTGGTTCCGTCTTTCAAAAGTTTTAGCGTTACAAACAAACATACATACACACAGACGTTTCGCTTTTATATATATAGATAATAATAATAATAATAATAATAATAATAATAATAATAATAATAATAATAATAATAATAATAATAATAATAATAGTAATAATAATAATAATAGATGCAAAAAAACAAGTTTGGTTTAATCCTCTTTTCAGCGAACATATGCAAAAGAAATCCATAGAGAGTTTTACAAAATGATTGATGAGAACAGTTAATTTTTCATTATCAACCGCTAGGTAATACTATAATAGGTTCTAATGATGGCAAAATAAACAAAATATTGAATAATAATAGGATTGAGTTAGGTTAACTAAATCTGGAGAGAAAATGTAACTGTAGAATACTTAACGAATGCCCGTTGGAGGGCAAACGCTTTATTACTTAAATTGTATACAAATGTGAAGTTAACGTGGATAATAGTAAAAGGATATACATAGGGGGAGCTGACTATTTTTTAAAGAACAGATACCGAAACCATATTGTATCATTTAAAATTGAGTCAAATCAGGATGAGGATAATGATAGAAATAAGGATAGAACAAAAATAATTATTAAAAATAAGAAGAGGAACACGACTGCATTAGGTGACTGGGTTAGGGAACTACGTAAGAATAAAAAAGAATTTGAATTAAAATGATCAATAGTATATAAAACTAGAAAGTATAAACCGAGTAAATCAAAAAGATGTAATCTATGTTTACTCGAAGCATACCACATGGTGAATTCTGAAAAGGAAATGTTAAACAAAATGTTAGATGTTATTCAAAGCTGTCTTCATAGAAATAAATTCCTGTTATCACGCCTGAAACCTGATTAAAATAAATTTTAAAAAGGAAAAATTTACTGAAAATATTGAGGATAAAATGTAAGCGTGGAAAGACATATAAGATGTTAAAATGGTGCAATTTTGGAATATTTTAAAATTATATAATATTTAAAATTGTCCAAACAGTTATGAAACAATTGTAACGCATAAGAAAATACACAACAAAATGTTCTCATTTTATATTTTGTTGTCTTGATTTTTTGCGAAAATATTATATATATATATATATATATATATATATATATATATATATATATATATACATAGAGAGAGTGAGAGAGAGAGAGAGAGAAAGAGAGAGAGAGAAAGAGAGATAGAGAAAGAGATAGAGAGACAGATAGAGAGAGTTTTTTCGCCCTGACATTTATATTAAAACGCTAACTTCTTTTTGTATTTTTAAATTATTAAAACGAACTTTTTAATATACTCAGTCATGGATATGCGAGCGACTACATAATGGTTAACTAATTTGCCTACTCCTTTAAAAAATCAGGCATTTATTAATTACTACTTATTTTCCGGATAATGTGAATTTCGTTAATTCTGGAAAGTACTGTATTTCAGGGTTTGATTTTTGTGCATCTGCCAGTGCTAGTAGATCGTGCATATCGATCTGTACGGCAAGTGTGCGAGGCAGACAATCTACAACCATATTTTAGATACCTTTTACATGGATTGTGTCTGAAATTAATTCCGTAATAATTGCTAGTAGTCTGTCAGGTTTAAGATTGTAGAAAGCACAGCATATTGTTTTTTGGTTCGTCAAAAGTAACACGTGACAAAAATGTAATACACACAAATATGTCGCTAACAGCTCACGATCCAAAATGAAATATCTAGTCTGTGTTGGAGTTAGTTTCTTTGAAAAAAAACCCTATTAGTATTGGATTTCCATTTACGACTTCTTGCAAGGTAGCACCTACTGCATATTTGCTACTGTTTATGACCAGTTGATATTGTGTACAATCTGGTTGGGGATGGATAATTCCGTTAGTTCACTAAGTACTTTTGTAATATTAGAGAAGGACTGTGTTTTCACATTATTCAAAGTAATCAATCCTTTAGGTGTAAATCTCATTCTTTCAAAGTAATCAATTTCAGATAAGGGTAAAACTAACTCCGCAAGTCCCGGCATTACTTTTCTATAGAATCCTACCATACCAAGAAATCTGCATAGGTTTTTGACATCTTTAGCACACGGAGAGGATTCTATTTCTTTTACTTTATTAATAGTTGGGGTGATTCCTTTTGAATTAATCCTGAATTCAAGGAAATCTAGTGACGTTACATCAAAAGTAGATTTGGATGTTGATATTTTTAAGTTACTTTCTTGTAAGATTCTAAAAACTATTTCTGTATCTTTCTTGTGAGAATGTTCGTCGTATATAAAAACACAGTCTATACCTCTAAAAATGTTGTCCATATATATTTGAAATGTCGCTGCTGTTTTTTTTGTTTTTTTTCTAATCCAAAATACAGAAATTCGTAATAAAAAAGCCCCACTGAAAAAATAATGGCTGTTTTCGGAATATCAAATCAAATCTATTTTAGAAAACCGTTGCTTATTTGCGAGTGTCGTGGTAGACGAATTTATGTTGGGTATGAGGTATCTATCACATTTGGTTTTGCTATTTAATGCACGGTAATCGCCACAGCAGCGGTATCCTCAACTTTGCCTAGGAACAAAATTTAGTGTGATCGACCATTCGCTATCTGATGGGGTTATCACACCTACATTTAGGAGCTTTTTTTGAATTCTGCTCGATCGCTTTTAGTTTTTTTTTCAGCAGATAGCTGTCTGGACTTTGCATAAACTGGTGAGTAGCTACCTGTGTCGATTCTGTGATAAATACCGCAATAACTTTTACTGGTGTTTATATGTGGGAAAATAATATCTGGTTTGAGGCTGGTTTGAATAAATGGAAGTAGTCAATTTTAAATTCTTTTTTTGGTAGCAGTGAAAGGATCGTAAATGGATTTATTCCCGCAGTTCATACTTAAACCGAATTTGTTTAAGAAACTAATTCCAATGAGGGGATGGGTGATATCAGCGATCACAAACGGATCTTCTCAAACTTGGTATTTCAGTTTCCAGGCTTGCTTGTCCGTGGCATTTTATTTTCTTTGCAATGTTTAGCATGATACCGTTTATCATTTGTTGCAATATTTTTTTTTATATGTAATGGGCATGGCCCCTGAAAGTTGGGAGATTTTATTTATAAACGCTGCCGATAAGAACCGACGAATCAAATTGAACTACGTTCTTCTATCAACCAATCAGAAACCAGAATTGCTCTATAAAAATTGAATTTTTTAGCATTCCAGCACATAATTTTTTCGTGCATGATATGATATCTGGCCAAGATCGGTTAACACTATGTCACAATTTAATGCGATTAAGATGTCATCGACCCATGAAACTAAAATCAGTAATCTATTGTCTTTGTTTTGGGTATACAAACAGGGGTCAACTGGGCATTGTTTGAATTGTTGTTCCATCATATAATCACGAAATACTGTATTCCAAATTCGACCGCTCTGTCCCAGACCGTACAATTTGTTAAGCCTCCGTACGTAATTTTTAATTTTTCATTATGATTTCATCTGAAGGGGTAATATAAATTTTACACTTCATCGAGCCAATAAGCATTGTTTACGCCCAGTGGATGGATTTTAAGGTTGCGATGCGATTTGCAATAAAATTCTAATTGTGGTTAGGTTTGTAGTCGATGAAAACGTAGAAATATATTCTATAGCGTAAATCTGAGAGTATCCTTTAGCAGCAAATCTAGCCTTATACTGTGCAACG
The DNA here is from genome assembly GCF_053919585.1 of Euprymna scolopes. NCBI lineage: Eukaryota > Metazoa > Mollusca > Cephalopoda > Sepiida > Sepiolidae > Euprymna > Euprymna scolopes. The sequence goes on from NC_136505.1 coordinate 90,577,424, forward strand.
CCTGGCGGTATAGTCTTTTTTATAAAGAACCATCGAGAAGGGCCCCGTCGGTGGGGCATTAGAATACGCCGACTGCCCCCTGCAGAGAGTAAAAGTCCCTCAATGGGGGTCCTAGATATTACCTTAAACTATATCCAGTGGTGAGGCCCCAGCTTGTGGGCTTTGGGGAGTGTGGAGCCATCCTTTAATTACCATTGCTCCCAGGTCCACTCTGACCCGGAGTGGTAGTACCTGTTAGGGTCTCAACTATGGGTTAAATAGAAACCGACGTGAAAACAACAAATATACTCTACTAAAAAATATTTTCTTCAAAATCTTTGGATTCGGCATTAAATAACCCGAAAAGGGTTGATATGCCGTAAAACAAAAACAACCAACCGACCCATCGAGAAGAAATGACATGTTTATCCTTCGTGAGAGGCACTACCGAATAGGTATTATTTTCTCTTAAAGCATCTATTTCGCTTTCCATTGCTATTTTCCCATTGGTGACCATGCTCGGATTTAATTGCTTCGTTAAAGCTGTTTGGCGCATTATCCATGGAATGGTAATAGTCGACTTGATAGACTTCAAAATTGTTGACCACAAAAAAATCGGGTCGTCTTCTACTTCTTTTTGGACGACGTTTCGATGAATTCTTTGACTTTAACATCAGCATCATAGTTGTCATCATTATTAATACTATTTTCCTCATCAAAGACGAGGAAATATTAATTCATCCTCTTCATATGATGGATTTTCGTCTTTGAAATTAAACCTTTCTGTGAATTTTACACATTGGATTCTTTTTATTTTATTTTTGTCTGGAAAAATACGAAGTAGGCTGGACCGTTTTTGTCATACCCAGAGAATATACCTCGACCAGTTTTAATATTTAATTTACTTTTCCTATCTATAAATGCGAAGCAAGTTGAACCAAATACATGTATTTTGCTTAAAATTTGTTTTCTACCGCAGAAAGCTTCATATAAGGTTCTTTTGTTTAAGGACCGGTTGCGTATGTATACAGTAGTCATTAGTGCATATTTCCAGAGATTTGGGGGGGGGGAGTTTTTTTATACAATGAGTAGACATCTTGCCCTTTCAAAAAGTGTCCGCCATGATTTTTCAACTGTTTCGTTTCGGTGAGGTGAATTAGGAGCCGATTTTTCATGCTTTATACGATGGCTAATCAATAAAAGTTTAAAGTCTTTATTAATGAATTTTTACCTTTGTCGCAGCGGATACACTTTACGGCGCCGTAGGGAGCCATGTCAGATAAGTATTTGTTAGTTGCTAGCAAGCTATCAGATTTGTTCTTTAAGAAATAGGCCATTATTAGACCGGAATAATCGTCTTCAAAATTTAATGCATTCCTGAAGTTTTCTTTGCCTATCGGTTCCACGGGACCGTTCAAGTCACACTGTATCAGTAATAGGATTTTCGTGTCTGGCACGTTGTTTTCCATTTTACCTTGTGTACAAACGTCGCAGTTTTGTGAAGTTTTTGGAAGTTTTTATTTTCATTGCATCAATCACATTCGGCAACTTTTTGGTATCTGGAATATTGCAGTGCCCAAGAATTTTATACCATGTTTATAAATCATGACAGGCGGTTTTTGATGGGACTACATTGTTTAAATAATATAGTCTTCCATTTTCTTTAATATCGAATACAGTTCCATTCAGGTACACCAGTTTTGATTTATTGGGTCTAAAGTATATATTTGCACCTTGTTTAATGACGGCTTGTATAGAAAATATATTTTGTTTAAATTTTGGGATTAGAAGAGCGTTTTCCAGATTACAAAAAAAAAAAGTTCACCTTTATTATTCCTTAGCAAGATTTTAGCATCGCCTCTCTGCAAAACGATGTCGTTTACTCGACTGTCGTCGGCTAGCTCTACAATGTGACTCTGAGGGTTAAAGTTAGGATCAAAATTGATAAAATCCGATTCCTTCGTAATTTCATGTGCCGTTGCACCACAAACGACAAAAAAGTTGTTATTGTTTGTTGAAGCTTCAAATGTACATGAAAATAAAAATGTATGTTCACTAACAAAGCTCTCCACATTTTTAATGGAGTCCCCTTTGAAATTTTTGTATCTACATTGGAAACTCTTGTGACTGGGTAGCCCACAATCGTAGCAAATAATGTTCATCTTGTTCTTAGAAAAATTGTTTTGGGAAAGCTGCGGTTTTTATCTGAGGTAAAGATATAATTTAATGTTGGTGTCTTTAAGTGGGCATTTTTAATTTTCATATTTGTATTTTTTTCTTGTGATCATTTTCTCGGTTTTATCGTAACTCCTAAGATATACTTCTTTCATCTAAGCACTGTATTGATTCCGCAAAAACAATTGCATTCTTTTCAATAAACTCGGTGTTTCTGTTTTCGGGTTGTGCCTCAATTATTTTGTGTCACTTTTGAATTCGTAAATATTCTAAGAATTCGAATTTTGATTCTGATCCATCGAAGTAAAGTCTACCACTGGGCCCATAATCTCTTGATCAGAACCCATGTTTAATTTAAGAAGAGTTTCTGATTGGTAACTATTCCATAAAGTCCAGGACCTGTACAGAACAGCTACCCATTGAAAATTCTTCATTTCCAGGACTTGTATAGAATAGCTACCCATCGGAACCTCTTCTGAAATTAAACATGGCTTCCAATTTAAAGTTATTGATGCTCGTATTATTGAAATACTTGCACCGGTATCCACTATAACTTTAATATGGTTGTCTCTTGTCGTGCTGTGATTTGTAGTAGTAGCGAACTCATGGGAACCGACATCGTTCGCGCAGTTAGTTTTCCGATTCGTTTGGTGTAGGAGTAAGTGGTTGAGAGTTGGGTAGCATTTTATGTGTTTTTTTAGTACATTTGCACCAAGATTTGCATGTCCTTGCTTGGTCGGCTATGTGCTCTACACACTTTAGTTTTCTGCTCCGGGAAATATGGTTTTATTCCCACCTGAAGAGACGTGATATTCTTATTCTTATCCATTTTTTTTTTTTGCAGCTTGCTGAGCAATAAACGCTGTTTCGTTTATGTTATTCTGCCAGTTTTCCTAGTTGTGTAGGAGTTAGCTCTTTTTGTGAGGCAATGACTGGGGAGGTTGTTGCTGGCAGAACTTGAAGAAATTTATGTAGCACAATTTCTTCTCCGATATTTGTTTTGCTAGCGACACCATCTCTTGTAAATGTGATGTTGTTGTTGTCGACATTAACTTATCGAGTAATTCCGATTTTGTCAATTTGTGTGCCTCGATTAGCGCACATTTTTTCTCCTCATAGCTTTTCGATTTGGGAACTGATATCGGTATTTTTGCAACCACCTCTGCAGGCAGAGATGATATTACTGTAAAGAATTTTATAGTTGAGGCTGTTATATTGCGCAGATGGGATTACGCTCCAGAATAGAAAACCAACCATTTACTGCCGTTTTCATGAATTCCGGTGTTTTAATGTTTATTTGTTGGAGGCAAGCTTCTTCCACTTTTTTTCTTTTTTTTTTTTTTTTTGCTGACAAGAAAACGTAAGGATTTTGCTGTGTTTAAAGGATATTTTTATGAAAGCGTTAATTAATTAATTAATTAATTAGGTCTGTGTAAGTGATTTTTTTGTTTTGTTTTGTTTCTTGAAAAGATTTGCGATTGACGGGTTTACTTTTTTGTAGAAAGATATAATTTCGTAATTAGAAGGTTTTTTCGGGGAAGGTTGTTTTAGTTAGCTAAATTTGATGCTTGTTATTACTTTTTTTTGTGGAAAAAATAAGGAAAGTACCAATGCCAAGAAGAGGGTGGAGGTCAGAGAAAGTCGGTTCTACCCTAAGGCGTCTTCGACTCAGCTATTTTACGTTGTTACTGGGAGGCGCTGACCCTTGGACATATATTGAACATGCCTTGGGCCAGAGGTTCTTGGCCATTGGTGCACGCCACTTCATCGATAGAGTTCTGACGGGTGCCGACGTCGTCCTTGTTCTGCAGTGTCTGTCTTATATTTCTTCTATTCATGTGACGTGACGCGGTAGGTTGCTAACAGCATCCCGGTGAGCATTTATCTGTTGATTGCCGACATACGTGCACCATTCCAAGTCTGGGAGTAATAATGAGGACGGGGGCCCTTGTGGGATGCGGGTGCCGTTGGTTCCTTTGGTAGCTTGTTCAACAACTCACCACAGAGTCAATGCGTCGTATTTTTTAATCTAGCTGTTAACAGAGTCCCGAGTGGGGGTTGCGAAATAACGATCGTTTCGCAACCTTGATATCGACCCCTTCTCGGACCACCCAGCCCAACTCTGGTCGGAATTACATTTTCGATATTTTGTTAATATTCTGCTGTTTATCTTTTTTTGTGTTTGGGAAGTTACTTTTTGTAGAAATATATTTTGCAGTAGAAAATAATTTTTTTTTTTTAGAAGATTTCGATCGGCATTTACTTGAAAACAGGTAAACCGCGTTGAAATGTATCACACACGTGTATAATTTTGTCGGGATACTTCAGTTCGTTATGTCTTCAGTTATTGTGGCGCCGAAATGTGTTTGTATGGTTTGCCATCTAGAGCTAGGTAGTAAGTTATAAATATATATGACTACTGCTTCAAGGAAGTAGGAAAGAATTAACGTAACGAAGTTGGCCTTTATTTGCTTAGTCTGTTGTAAACGTTTATCTACAAAAGAAATGTGTTTTTTGTGGAACAGCGTCGTACACGTGCATCTATTCGCATCTTGCTTGAGAGAAGAGTCACATAAATTAATATACGAAAGTATAAATTTATGCGTAAACTTTAAGTATTTACTTCAACAGTGCTCAATACGTATGTAGAGCTAGGTAGTAAGTTATAAAATATATATGGCGATTAAGCTACACAGAATATTCTGCGTTTCATCCACGCTAGGATTCCTCAGGCTTATATATATATATATATATATATATATAATTATTTTTTTTTACTATAATAATTAAATACCTACAGACACTAGTGTTTCATCCTTTCGGGATTCTTCAGTGCAGGGTGTCACGATTACTACCAGTCGAACGATTCGAACCCCGCGACACGAGACATCTCTGGCTCGATTAGCGGAGGCCGCATCCATTCGGCTACCATTAATCGTGTGAAATAGCGTTGAATTTTAAACATTTTAATTTAAATGTTTATTACGTACGACAGACAGTGATCAAATCGTTATACGATGATCTACGCATAAGAGCTAAATTGACCGACTTTTTAATTCAACAGAAAGTGCTCAACGATAAGAAACGTATTTCTTAAAGGGGCTGTCATAATTATTTTTTACTATAATAATTAAATACCTACAGACACTAGTGTTTCATCCTTTCGGGATTCTTCAGTGCAGGGTGTCACGATTACTACCAGTCGAACGATTCGAACCCCGCGACACGATACATCTCTGGCTCGATTAGCGGAGGCCACATCCATTCGGCTACCATTAATCGTGTGAAATAGCGTTGAATTTTAAACATTTTAATTTAAATGTTTATTACGTCATTGATTGTTGAGCTGGATTAAATCCGACGATATGAAATAAAATGGAGGTGGAAGGACCTGGATACTCAACGTTTCGCCCGATTTATGCGGGCTTCTTCAAGAGGGATGGTCATTGACGAGAGAGTCGGAGGATTGGGGCTATATATAATGATGGGGGAGAGCAGCGTGTTTTCCTTATGTAAATTAGATGTCATATATACATGTATATACATTTTATGAGAGAAGAACTAATTAGAGTAAACTAGTGTAGTGGATTACGTCTAAAAGATAAAATATCGTAGAGATTAAAAATTGTGTTTGGAAATATAGCGGTGATAGATTAAATAAATGAAATGACACGAGATTACGAAAGAATCTTTTTTTTCTTTTTTTTTTTTAAATTAGAAATAATTGAATTGGGATAAAATAGCGCAGTAACTTAAAAGATGGTGTCTAAAAATAAGAATAGGAGGTGATAAAATGGAGTCTAAAAATAGATAATGATAAAATACAGTAAATAAGTAAAATAAAAATAAAATTAAGTGAAATTACGAATTTTTTTTTTTTTTTTCTTTCGCGTTTAACCGGTGTCTAAGTTGTTTTCTTTAATAATTATTTTCGACAGAAAGGGAGCAACGTGGAAAAAACCTTTTCTTTGCTTAATTATATTGCTGGAATGGGAGATTATAGCTGACTCAATTAAACGTCGTGTGGATCTGTTATGTATGTGTTTAAGGAAAGTTGCTTTGTTAAAATCAAAATGGTGGTCGTTTTCCATGATGTGACAAAATATGGCGTTGAGTGTATTGTTGTTTTTTACATCTCTTTTGTGTTCATATATTCTTTTATTTAAATTACGTTGAGTTTCTCCTACGTATATTCTTCCACAATCAAGGCAGGGTATGGAATATATTCCGGCTTTGGTGTTAATGTTGGTATTAGTTATAATTTTACGTGTTAGATCCCTAATTGTTAAAGAGTTTAGTTTTGTTATTTGAATGCCTGTCTTATTTAGGTTCTTATAGATTGTGTCGTTGTTTTTATTAGTTGGTCATGTTACTTGTCTGTTGTGTGTCTGGCTATTTAAGGAATGGTCTCGGTTTCGGTTATGGTAAATTTTTAGTGCTTTTCTTTTTGTATTTGCCAAAAAATGTTGAGGGTATTGCAAGTCCTCCATTTTATTTCATATATATATATATATATATATATATTGAATGAGCGCATTTTATTATTCGTATTCCCTTTTTATCTATTAGTCAGCAGTTTTTGTTGCAAAGACCATAGGGTACAATCCAATTGAATATTCCCAATTCGGACATTTTACGAATGAAAATTTTCAACTTTAATCTGCCAACCATTTTATTTTTCTCTTAAAAAATTGACAATCATTTGGGAAAACCGATCGATATTTTCAGCCAAACAAATCGATATATTTTTACTTTCTAAATATATACTTCTTTGATAAAATGCGAAATGTGGCATGCTCAGTTTTTGTTATAGTAGTACTAGCAGCATCAGTAACAGTTGTTATAGCTGTACCGACAGTAGTAGTAATAGTAGTCGCCATAGTAAGATCTATCCGTTATAATCGTGGGTTGTATATTGTATATATTTATTGACCTTCTCTGTAAAAAGTCAAGCACAAGGTCAGATGAATTTTTGAAAACCTAGCACACTAGGTGAAATATACTCTGGTTCCGAAAATGCATGAGCAGCCCGTTTCAGCATTCCTGGGTAGAATCGCCTGCTTCCCACCGGACTGCAACTTGGATGTCTTCAAGTTCAATGTTAACAAATTCCTGATGAACCGCCCCCTTAAGTAAACACTTCATCAAATCTCCACACTAACCTAATGTACTTACAATAACCCTTATCCCTGAGTGGCTTCCGGGCCTTGATAAGTGGTGATCACTGTGTAAAAAAAAAAGCGATTAGTAATAAACTAACTCTTTTTCAAAAAGGAAATAAAGCATGGGAGGATGAATTTTCCTGGACAGAAACATACCGCAGCTCACCGGCAACAAAGCTACGATAGAAGTGCTCGACTAAATTCCAATCTATGGTCATCCCTTGCCAATCTTTCACAAAAAAAACACTCGACTACCTACAACCACTATATATGATTTTCCCCACTCTCTAATTGTGCCTAAATGTAGACGCAGATTCCATGAACAAAACTTCTTTCCCAGAACTACTCGATTTGGAACACTGTTCCGCTGGCATGCTTCCCGGTTGAATACAACATGGTAGCCTCCAAATCTTATGTAAACAAGTTTCTGTTAAGCCGTCCTCATAAATAATCAAATTCTACCCAATTTTCACCATAAGTGATTACTACACCACAACTTTACATTAATTAAACCTTATCTTCGAGTGGCCTTCGGGCCTTGATAAGAGGCGACCCCCCAAGTAAAACAAAAAAGAATGATTCCAACATTGCATATGTAATATTGTTTGAATAAAGCAATCTATATTATATTTCCGTTTGTCTGTCCGTTCTGCTTTTACTCGAAAACTACTAAGTCAATCTGGCTGAAATTTTGTACGGACTTTTGTTATGATAAGGTACAGCGAACTAGGTATTATGGTATCCGTTCGATGTACTATTAAGAATTAATAAGGATTAGTATTTAATACAAAAACGAGCACAAATTTAATTATTTTCAAGCATCAATTTGGCATGAAAGCGCTCAGAAGCTTGTCAAAACATGGAAGCTTCCTGTAAAAGTGATATTCTCGTAAATGTTGAAGGTTCAGTTCTCAGTGTAGGTGTATCGTATTATGCATTGTGAGCCTGTTTCTGCTTTATCATTATTTTCATCGCAGGTGCTCGTCTGAGCTCCAATCTATGGTTCCCTCTGGTCTGACTTTCACGAAACACACTCGTCTAGCTGAAACCATTATCAATAATTTCCCTCAAAATTGATTTCAACGGCCTATAAATTTTGCCCATTTTTAAAGGGGAAAGAAGTCCAGTATTTGTATAATTATTATTATAATTATTTCTACAATAAGACAACGTTGCACCTCCCAGAAACCATGAAAACCGCAGACCGGAAGTTCTTGGATCTCCGGTATGCGATGTTAATGCTTGTGAGAACTGCGACGTTTTCTCATATTTTGAACTGTCAGATTTCACTTGTGTATGTCTTTCAGGAAAAGAAATAAAAAATTAAAAAAATTAAAAAATAAAAAAAATAAAAAAATAAAAAATAAAAATAAAAAAATAAAAAAGCAAAAAAAATTTAAAAAATTAAAAAATTAAAAAAATAAAAAACAAAAAAAATAAAAATATAAAAAAAAATTAAATAAATAAATAAATAAATAAAAACGGCTTTCGCATTATTTGGAATCTTCAGACTATTGTTCTCATCTTGAGTTCACAACATTTCGATCAATATAACCTCCGACAGTCTCCTTGCTGAACTCAAAAGTCTTTCTGTCGAACTCGGGAATTTGGACGGAATTTCAAACAGAACCCTTTATTTACATCACGGGGTAGCATGCTCTTGTTCCGTCAGCCATGACTGGATAGAGGTCTTAAGTAATTCGCAATTGTGTTTTTCGATCGCCTACACTGAGAACTGAACCTTCAACATTCACGAGAATATCACTTTTACAGGAAGTTTCCATGTTTTGACAAGCTTCTGGGTCTGACCTTTATTCCTGATCTGAAATGGAACACGTACATCAATACCGCTGGAAAAATGGTGGGATTATTCTACCGCTTCAATAGATATCTCATTCCTGATATAATTCTTTACCTGTATAAGAGCCAAGTACGACCAAATATAGAGTACTGTTGCTGACAGAGTTCAGACTTCTTAGCTTAGTGGTTGGAGGCCTTTTCTCTTCCCTGCAATCTCTTTCTCACAGGAAAGATGTTGTGAGCCTGTTTCTGCTTTATCATTATTTTCATCGCAGGTGCTCGTCTGAGCTCCAATCTATGGTTCCCTCTGGCCTGACTTTCACGAAAAACACTCGTCTATCTGAAACCATTATCAATAATTTCCCTCACTCTTTATCTGTGTCTAAACTTAAACATAGATTTAATGAACAAAGCTTCTGTCTTAGAACTGACGCCTGTGAACTCTGATCCGTTTTCCTGCTTTCCAGCTGACTACAATATGGTCGTCTTTAAGTCGAGTGTGAACAAGTTCTTGATGAGCCGTCCGTTTAAGTGATCCAATTTACCAAATTTGTACTACTAACGATTATTACAATATTGCACATTGATTACCTCATTAACCATTATCCTCGAGTGGCCACCGGTCCTTGATAAGTGGTGACTTCTTTGTAAAAACACAGTAACTTTTTCCTAGTGCTTGAACAACTGCGCCACGTCAATGACTGACAGGACGAGAGCATGCTACCCCCGTGCAGTGGCGTAGCATCAGATTTTGCCACCTGGGGCGGTTATAAAATTTACCGTCCCCCCCTCCCGCGCTGGCATATAATTGCCTGCTTCCACCCCACCCCCTCCGCTGGAACATCATTATCTGTTGCCCCTGGCATATAATTACATGTTTTGCCCCCCTGCTTGCATATGATTACCTATTTTGCTCCCCCCCACGCATGACAACCTGTTAAAACCGTCAAAATTTCAAAAAGCCTCAAAATATTTATTTTCATTGAACTAATGTTTACACAATTCCCTTCACATTAATGTTTACACAATTCCCTTCACATTAATGTTTACACAATTCCCTTCACATTAATGTTTACACAATTCCCTTCACATTAATGTTTACACAATTCCCTTCACATTAATGTTTACACAATTCCCTTCACATTAATGTTTACACAATTTCCTTCACATTAATGTTTACACAATTCCCTTCACATTAATGTTTGCACAATTCCCTTCACATTAATGTTTACACAATTCCCTTCACATTAATGTTTGCACAATTCCCTTCACATTAATGTTTACACAATTCCCTTCACATTAATGTTTACACAATTCCCTTCACATTAATGTTTACACAATTCCCTTCACATTAATGTTTACACAATTCCCTTCACATTAATGTTTACACAATTCCCTTCACATTAATGTTTACACAATTCCCTTCACATTAATGTTTACACAATTCCCTTCACATTAATGTTTACACAATTCCCTTCACATTAATGTTTACACAATTCCCTTCGCATTAATGTTTACACAATTCCCTTCACATTAATGTTTACACAATTCCCTTCACATTAATGTTTACACAATTCCCCTTTTTAAAATTTTAATTTAACAAATTATTTTCAATAATTTGAATAATAATAAGTATGCAAACATTAATCTCAAGGGAATAATAAATGTTCCTCATTAGTACCAATAATGAAAAATTAAATTAAAAATTTAAAACAATCGGTTTTAGAATATTAAATTAGGGACATATTTTTCCGATTCCGATATCTCCAAAAGTTTCAATTTTTTACAACCTTTTAGGTATAAAATTTAAGATTTTTTGTTAACTTCTATTTATTTTTTCTATTTTCTCTCCTCTAACATGTGCTGCTTATAAAATAGGGACACATTTTTCCGATTCCGATACCTTTAAAAATTACGATTTTTTTTTCAAACATTTCGGTATAAAATTTCCAATTTTTTGTTAGCTTTTATTTATTTTTTTTCTATTTTCTATTTTTATCCTCACAAAATGCCGCCCCCCCCCCCTGGGATGTGCCGCTCGTAAAATAGGGACACATTTTTCCGATTCCAATACCTCCAAAAGTTCCGATTTTTTACAAACTATTCGGTATAAAATTTAAGATATTTTGTTAGATTTTATTTATATTTTTCCTTTCTCTATTTTTAACCTTTCAAGATGCCGGAACGATCGTAAAATAGGGACACATTTTCCTGATTGCGATATCTCCAAAAGTTCCAAGGCATAATAAGATATGAAAATAATTCTGCTTTGAGTGCTTCAATTGATTTGCATGATTTTTCACATTTGGAAAGAACTTAAATGCTTTGATGTTGATGTCACGGGTAAAAATGTCAGGTTTCATTGTAAATGCTTTCCAATAGCTGCAAAGATCAAGGACTGCTTGATCCTGTCCTTGTAATTTTAAATTAAGCTCATTTAAATGTGTGTTTATGTCGGTCTTAAAAATTAACTTTAACAACCAGCTTTCATCATTCAGCTGGGGAAATGGTTTCTGTTTTCTATTCAGAAACGCCCTAATGGCCTCAAGACAACAAACAAATCTAGCTAAAACTTATCCTCGACTAAGCCAACGAACATTGCTGCATAACAGAAGATCTCCATATTCACAGTCAATTTCTTTTAGAAGAGATCTGAATTGCCTGTGAACCAATGAAGTGAGAAATAAGAAAGTTGATTATCTCAACAACAGTTTTCATCACAGAGACCAAATTCAAAGATGAGGTCTTTGCACATAATACCTCCTGATGTATAATGCAATGGAAACTTAACAGTTTGCGTCCAACATTATTTTCAAGAAGTTTTAGAAATCCTTTCTTCTTGCTAATCATTACAGCAGCACCATCGGTTGTTACGCAAAATAATTTGTTCAAGTCAATGTTCTGTTTAGAAAAATAACCAGTAAATGCACACAAAATATCTTCTGCTTTGGTTGTATCATGAAGAGGTAAGAAACAACTCTTCATAAATGTGGTTGTTCTCGTGATATCTTGCAACCACAGCTAGGCGAGACGCATCGTTTACATCAGTGCTTCCATCAAGGGCGAGACTAAATACGTGGGATGGCTTTAATCCAGTTGTTTGTTTAGTTGTTACATTTTTAGCCAAGTCAGATATGTGCCTCTCAACTGATCTTTCAGAAACTGGTATTTCTATAATTGGAGAGAGTATAATGTCTTTATTTTGTAAATCACGAAACAAAACTTCAGCACCACTCAAAAAAGTTTCTTTGATGTATTCACCATCTGTAAAAGGTTTGCCATTCAAAACCACACACTGGGCTATTTTGTAACTACATTCAGTAGCTTTACTCTTCATTCAAACAGCTTGGCTCAAAATACCAGTTTGTTTTTTTAAACTAGAAATAGCTTTTTTGATGGCTTCACCTTTCTCCTCTGAGGTTTTAAACTTACATTGATGTTTGGTTTGAAAGTTCCTTTGTACACTAGATGTGCGAAACACAACACTTTCGCAGCAGAAAGCACAAACAGCACGATCCTTTTGTTCCACAAATCCATATTCTTTTGTCCAGTTGTCTTGAAATGGGCGATGATCAAGTTTTCTTTTCTTTTCGGCCATAACTAACACCAGGGGTATTCTGAAAATATAAATAGACCTAATTACACAACCATCAATTATGATATATAAAATACTAAGCAAATTATCCCCACCCTTGCTGTGGGAAAACCAGGATACATTTTAATAAAATTTTGTGGAGAAAAATTATGTACAGAGTGTCCCAGAAGTAGTCTAAAGGTTTTGATTAGCTCCGATTCATGCGTGACATTCACAATTCAAACGATATTTCATCTACATATTCGCCCAATCATACCATTTTGTTTGGTATATAGATTATTGCAATTGCTCATCTCTAACACCAGTTACGAGCTTGAAAATTAAAAGTACACTTTTAAGAATTTGAAAGGCAAGTATACCTAATCTTATATTTATATTCTGACCACTGAACAATTCTGTAACTCTAATAATTAACACGAAGTAAAAAACGTGATTTTACCTATTATCGCAGCTCGCCGCTGATGCACCGTATTTCGCCGCTCAACAATGAATGAATCGACAATCATCTGCAACTCGTATGACTACGTCATCGAAGCCTGTGTGACGCCAGTTCTCCTTTCTCGCGGTTTCATTGGCTCCGACAGCGCGCGTAGAATCAATTTTTCTTCTCCCCTTTGCTCTTGGCATAGACTTGAATTTTGTTTAAGTTATTCTCATAATAGGCGATCCAATTCTATATTCTCGGCTATATCGGAGCTTGAAAGCTGGGGGCTCGGCATGCCATTGAAAATTGCTTGGCGTGCCACGTGTGGCACGCGTGCCGTAGGTTGCCGACCCTTGTCATATATCATCCATTATGGCTATCAAATTCCTGCAGTTGCGTACGTAGAAAACGGAGCCATAAAAGCTGACACAGTGATATGGGACAAAGAGAAAGAAGCAACCTGAGTAGAAGTCAGTGTCCCCAGTGATGCTGGATTAAACTGAGCTGAGGTGGAAAATATAACGAAATGACAAGGTGTTATGCATGACATGAAAAGAAACTGGAATCTTAGGAAGATCTCTATCATTCAAGTATTTATAGGAGAAAGTGGACCCATGAAACAGAATTTCAAAAACTACATCGCAAATATACCCGATGAATCAAGTGCAAGAGAGATTAAATAATTGCACTTAATAGAACAGTCAAAATCTTAAAAAGAGCTCTCGGTTGGAAATCTGAGTTGGGGGGGTGAATGTTTGGCATCCGGTAGAATGCTCCATCCTCAGCTTGAACAAACTGATAAGAAAATTAAAAAAAAAAAAACTGGTCTGTCATATACACATAATAGATAATATTTTACTGGTCTGTCACGCTTACACAATAAATACTATTTTTACTGGTATGTCAGGCTTACATAAAAAATACTATTTTCGCTGGTCTGTCATGCTTACAAAATAAATACTATTTTTACTAGTCTCTCACGCTTACATAATAAATACTATTTTTGCTGGTCTGTCATGCTTATAAAATGAATACAATTTTCATTCGTCTGTCACGCTTACATAATGAATATTATTTTTACTGGTCTGTCATGCTTACATAATAAATACTAATATTATTTTTATTAGTCTGTTATTTCTACGTTTAAAATATTATTGTCAGTGGTTTGCTATTTTTACGTTTTAAATTTTTATTAGTCTGTCATTTTTAGGTGATAAATATTATTTTCACTGGTCTGTCATTTTTATGTTTTAAATATTATTTCTATTAGTCTGTCATTTTTACGTTTTAAATATTTTTTCGGTGGTTTGCTATTTTTACGTTTTAAATTTTTATTAGTCTGTCATTTTTACGTTTAAAATATTATTTTCACTAGTCCATCATTTTACATTTTAAATATTATTTTCACTGGTCTGTCACGCTTTACATTATAATTAACATGTTCACTGGTCTGTCAGGCTGACGTTTAAAACGGCATTCTTATTGATTGGGCCTTTATTCCGTTGGCCATTTTCACCCATTTTTCCCTCGTTTCAACTTGATTTTTTTCTGATGTGAAAGATATTCTTCAAGAATTCGGTTATCGATTCACAAATGGATTTTGACCTCTAACGCAACGAAAGTCAGATAAGCGGTCGCTTCGTTCACCCTGAATTTAGACTTGGTTTCTGCAGTTGTTGAACTTTCTGGAGGGATAGACAGTGGGGGAAGGGGGAACAACGAGTCGCAGTAGTCAATTCCTGTAACGATTCAGCGGGGTGGGGGTGGGGAGGGGGATGACGAATTCTATTCTTCTAATGAAATCTTTGTCACCTGAGCATTTTATCGGCGTTATGGTGTTTGATAAGGAGAATCACGAATTGCTGTTCCGGAAATGACCGAAGTAGTTTAAGATTTGAAAACGGCGTAAAATTCGAATTATTATGGTTATTCAGACTACTGTTCACATCTTCAGTGTTATTCGCACAAAGTTTCGATCGGTGTAACCTCCGACCTTCTTCAGGTGTATGCTGTTGAACTCTGGATTATTATTTTATTTATTTATTTTCATTTGTTTTTTGTTTGTTTGTTTTTTTTTTCTCGACCTCATAAATCTTCACGGAATTTCGAACGTAACCCTTCATTTAATCTACAGGAGTAGTATGCTGTCGGTTCGTCAGCCATGACTGAGTGTTACTCCTAAGTAATTCTGCAATTGTATTCCAGTGTCGCCCGCACTGGGGTTTGAACCTAAACTTCCAGAAGAGTATGATTTACAACTGAATTTGTTAGTGCTACTCCCGTGGGTTCCGTTCGAAATTACATACAGATTCCAGAATTCCACAAAGATTCCTGAGTTCGACAAAATAAACCTGAAGAAGGTCGAAGATTGCATTGACCGAAACACTCAAGATGAGAATAGTATTCCGAATAATCTAAATAATACGAATTAGCAATCCTCATCTAAAAAAAAAAAAAAACAGTGGGGAAAAAAACAGAAGACAAACAACACTAAGCACGTGAAGGGTTAGGGTTTTTTTAAAATGTTTCGACCTCCTCTCCCCTCTGCGAGAAGTAAAGTTGAAAAAAAAAAACTTTTAAAAAAATGGTAAACTACTTCGGCTGTTTCCAGGGTTAACTTGGAAGTCTCCATCAAAACTGTGAAATCCTTTGGATAGCCATTCAAGTATCGATATTCTTCAATTAATGACTTATTAACTTTTATGCCACAAAGTATTCAATGCCCTTTTGTTGTCGTGCAGGTACACCGTGCATCAATTAGTTACGGTCCCGAGAAATGGGGTGGGTGTTTAGACCACTCGATCCCTCAGAAGATGGACGAAAGCTTTACCGGGTACTGGGGTTTATTTCTATTTTTATATTTTTTACATCATGTGATGAAAATAACAGATCAGCTATCTGTTTTTATACTTCCACTAGATGTACCTACCTGGTGTTGCTCGGGATCCATTAATTTAAGTAAAATATATATAAATTATAGAATATCTCATTCACGAAGAGATGGAAAAAAGTTCAGCATGTTAGGGAAATAACTATTTTTTTTTTTTACTTTAAAGTTAACATTGGAATTACCTCCTTTAGATTTTGAGCTTTTATGTCAGTTAAAATTATCTCAGTTGTAGTAATCTTTGCCGGAATAATTTTCGAAAAAAAAAAAAAAAATTCAAAAGCGAATTACGAGGCTTGTCTAAAAAGTATCTAATCTTAGGCCAGGGAAAATATTTCACATACCTGACGGGGTTTGAACCCAAATCCCCTTCAATGTAGGCCCCTTGTGCTTGCACACACTTAGTCTACCGATCCTTCCACTTCCAGAGCAAACACCTCTGGAAGTCTTCTTTCGGAATGGTGCCATCGCGTTCTGCATTATCTCTTCTCTACTCTCAACACAGGGTCCTTTCGGGGGGGGGGCGTCTTCAATCATTAGAATATTGCCATGCAAGATCAACGGGGTCCTTCTATCTGGTTTTGTTTTTTCAACAGACCCCCCCCTTTCCTAGATGTATTGCCTGTACTATGGCTGAGGAACTATATCTACTGTCTATATGATAACTCTCCAGACTATCAAAGGGAGACTAACAGGAATTACAAATTGCCCAATGGAGAACTGGAATTGTGTAAGACAGGCGTTCATTTCTCTAAGGTATTATACATATTCATTTCTTTCTTGTCTTGACAGAATTCAAAAATAGACTTCGAAATCTAATCGGGCATGATGTCTTATTCTCTATGGCTTTGTGTATGTATAGCAAGGTTTTTCGTCATCTTACAAAAGAGAACACTTCGACCTGAGCACGTGACAAAGGTTCTTCTGTGTCCTGTTGTGCTTTTAGTGTTTTAGAATATTTGTCTGCTGTTTTGTTTTGCGCGTTTATTTTTATTGGCAGCACGATTAAATTTAACTGACTTCAATATTGCAACTGAGTTTTTTGTTGTTGTTGTTGTTTTATGTCGTAAATCGCCATAAAATTATTCCATCATAGTTCTATGGCGATTTACGACATAAACGCATCAACTACCAAGAAAGACACAATAAAACTTTTTATTCACATTTTTAAGATCCAAATTACACATTATTTCCTCTAATAAAGTAGTAAAACCTCAGGATTTAAAGCTATTTTTGAATAGAGTGACCACTTTTCTAGCTCTTCTCTACTCTTTCAATATTTTCATGGCAGGTGCTCGACTAAGCTCCAATCTCTGTTTTTTTCTTTAACATGTATACAGCAATAGGTCGTCTTCCTACCACCACTGTCAAGGACTTTCCTTTCTTCCATGTACAAGCGAGTGGATTGTCCATAATCATTTTTTTTTTCATTTTCAAGTACTTCCCCCTTGTGAAACACATTGCCATGAAATTGATTCCCTGAGGGCTAAAACAAATCTTCAAATATAATATAACTGAGTACACAACATAAATCGTCCTCATCTATAATATAAATCTCACCTGTCTGTTTAAATGTATGTATGTATGTATGTATGTATGTATGTATGTATGTCTGCTTAAACCTTTTAACAGAGGTGACGGATTTTCGCGAGATCGGTATCGTTTTGAAGCTCGATCCTTCGGACGACAAATATCGAAAAATGGGCTAAAAATATTCATTCCTTCACCCTCAACTGGCCACTTTTCTACAGGGAGTGGTTGCTTTTTTCGCCGATATTTTCGAAAGTGGTCCGCTCTTTTCGATTGACTAGCCTTAATTTAAACCTACGTTCTTCCAGTTTGGCGATGGGTGCAACAGCAAAGACGTCACATTTTTTCACGTTCTTTTTCTCCTTCGTGATACGGGTTCGAGTCTGCCTGGCTACTACCACTTTTTTTTTTTTTTTTTTTTTTTTTTTTTTGCTCAACACACACCTCCAAACACCTGGGCAACGCCGGGCACCCAAGCTAGTAAGTTATAAAGTATTACATCATATATATTATCATTCAACTGCCAATTTATCTATCTCATTAACCCTTATTCTCGAGTGGCTTTTAGCCCTGATAAGTGGTGATTCAGTGGCAACAAAAAATGCACTGTTTCATAGCTCCCACATAAAAATACGTCACAAGTGCCACGCTCATATATGAATTCCATAGCTAATATGACATACTGACCCAACGGGTCGCGGATAGTCTAGTTAAATAATATAGGTCATGTTTTAGTTGTCTAGGAAGCAGCTCCATGTTATTGTGAAAATTATTGGGAAAAAAAATTATTAATGGAAGTTGCGTTTAATGTATTAGTTGTAGTTAGACGAGTTATATTTGCATGTGAGGTATAAATATGCTCGTTCGGATTCAAGTCGTTTTTGCTTAATTACATTTTGTCGGCACAAATTTTATGTAAATTTATTCAAATTTGTCACATTCACGGATACCCATCTGCAAGTTAAATTTTATGAAACTATAAAATTTTATTTCCAATGCACGTATTATCAATTCATATTGAATACATTGTTTTCAAGTATTCATTCTTTTTTTTAATTTTTGATTATTCATTCCGGTTTTAATAACAGCATGTGTTCATGGCATTGCTATCATCTAAAGACTGCGATTATTTTTATATTTTTTCTAAAGAGAAAGAAAACAAAATTCCTTCTATTTTAAAGGTAGAGTTTTACACATACGGTCTTCCATAATAAAAATGGTTCAGGTATTGATGTATCATTACAGCGAATCAAATACGACTCCAGCCAACACAGGTAACCCATCACATAAACAGCTGAAAATGATACGTAGCAATGAATGGTTCGCTCTCTTTCCTCTTGTTTTCTCGTTGTTGCTGGAGTTGTGTCGTGTAGATTATATGTGAAAATAGTTGGCATCTCTGTAATTTTGCTCTTTCTTTTCAATGATAATAAAACTTCTAAACTGCACTTGTGATGTTAGGCTATATAAGACGTTAACTTTAGTCAAAATCGTCTGTTCCTTCCTTAATTTTTTTCTTCCTGATTATCAATAATTGATACTTATTAAAGACATTCTGATACAAAACGTATCTAAGAACACTGCCAGCCGCATAAAGTACATTTGTGTGAAATTTTTTTTAAAAAATCGGCCCAGTCGTTTAAGAGTCTATAGAGAACACACACACAAAGTTCTTTTTATATATTAGTAAAGAAAATATATATATACATACATACATTTGTGTTTTGAAAGCAATCATGTATTTCTTTTTTTTTCTTTCATTAATTTATTTTTATGCTAATGAGTTACCTCTTATCAAGGCCCCAAAGCCATTCGAGGATAAGCATCAATGAGTTTGCTATGTGAACAAGAAAGGATACTCTCTTAAAATCGACCATGTTTTATATCTTATTTATTTATTTGTGGACTGTTATCCTCATCTTTATAGTTGTTGTTTTCATAACGTTTCGGCCAACTATTCCTCTGGCCTTTGTCAGGTTGTTAACCGCAACGTGATAAAAATGCCGAATCTTCAACTGTATCTTCAGTAATTATTGCCTTTCATAATTGTTGTCGTCTCACAACGTTTTTGGCCAAGTAAGCCTCTAGCCAGCTTTGGGTGTGATTGAAAACGCTATCTTCAGACAATGCTTACCTGGAACTGTAGAGATTCAACATCTCTATCCACTATGCCATGGGTCCCGAAGACGTGATGAGACAACAACAACTATGGAAGGTACAGATACAGTTGAAGATTCCGAGTTCCTGTCTCGTCGCGGTTAACAACCTGAAGAAGGCCAGAGGAATAGTTGGCCGAAACGTCATGAAAACAACAACTATAAAAAGATGAGAATAATAGTTTGCAAATGAACACATAAAATTATACAAATTAATCATCTCAAAAAGAATTCCAATAATTAAATTCCAATAATCTATATAATTATAAACCTCAAATGACCTTGTAACGATGTACGTAACCCACTTTCCGGTTTACGACATCCGGTTGCGCATGCGCGCATGCGCGCATGACCCGCGCACTGAAATATTAACGTTATTATTTCGAAATTATTATTTAACATGGGAAGAGTGGGGTTTAAAATAACTTAAACGTAATATAGAAATGAACGATGTAAAAAAAAAAAAAAAAAAAAAAAAAAAATATATATCAAAAGTTTAATTTAACTATAATAAGTATTATGGTATCTGTTCAGTGCACATTTACCTATAAGTATGGCCAAGCACTTATAATTCAGTAACTGTAATTTTTTTTCAAAAATAATCAATTATAATAAACAGAACGACTCATAGAAATCTATCTATATTCTTTTTTTCATTTTAATATACATTCATAAAAATGTTTCTGTTATGTCAAAAAAAAACTATTTTCTTTACGTCACAAGTGTCACGCTCATACATGAATTCCATAGCTAATATGACATACTGACCCAATGGGTCGCGGGTAGTCTAGTTAAATAATATAGGTCATGTTTTAGTTGTCCAGGAAGCAGCTCCATGTTATTGTGAAAATTATTGGAAAAAAAAGTTATTCATGGAAGTTGCGTTTAATGTATTAGTCGTAGTTAGACGAGTTATATTTGCATGTGAGGTATAAATATGCTCGTTCGGATTCAAGTCGTTTTTGCTTAATTACATTTTGCCGGCACAAATTTTATGCAAATTTATTCAAATTTGTCACATTCACGGATACCCATCTGCAAGTTAAATTTTATGAAACTATAAAATTTTATTTCCAATGCACGTATTATCAATTCATATTGAATACATTGTTTTCAAGTATTCATGTTTTTTTTTTAATTTTGATTATTCATTCCGGTTTTAATAACAGCATGTGTTCATGGCATTGCTATCATCTAAAGACTGCGATTATTTTTATATTTTTTCTAAAAAGAAAGAAAACAAAATTCCTTCTATTTTAAAGGTAGAGTTTTACACATACGGTCTTCCATAATAAAAATGGTTCAGGTATTGATGTATCATTACAGCGAATCTCCAGCCAACACAGGTAACCCATCACATAAACAGCTGAAAATGATACGTAGCAATGAATGGTTCGTTCTCTTTCCTCTTGTTTTCTCGTGGTTGCTGGAGTTTTGTCGTGTAGATTATATGTGAAAATAGTTGGCATCTCTGTAATTTTGCTCTTTCTTTTCAAAATTGCAGAAGATGTTGATAATAAACAAAAACAATTATTTGAGGTTTAACAAGATTTCCAGGGTTTTTTTTCCTACAGGAATCACCACTTATCAAGGCCAGGAAGCCACTTGAGGATGAGGGTTAATGGGATACATTAGTCAATGTGATTCTGGCGTGGTAAGCATAAGTAGTGGGAATTTTGTAAACTGAATTACTTAGGGGACGGTTTATTAAGAACTTATTTACATTGGACTTGAAGACAATAAAATTGTAGTCAGCTGGGAAGCAGAAAATCGGAACAGAGTTCCACAGGCGTGCAGTTCTAAGAAAGAAGCTTTGTTCATGGAATCTATGCTTAGTTTTAGGCACAGATAAAGAGTGTGGGAAATTGTTGATAGTGGTTTTGGCTAGACAAGTGTTTTTTGTGAAGTTTGGCAGGGGGGGCATAGATTGAAGCTCAGACGAGTACTTGCCATGAAAATAATAATAAAGTAGAGACAGGCTCGTAACGTCTCTTCTGTGGGAAAGAGATTGCAGGAAAGAGAAAAAAGCATCCCCCACTCGGTTACTAAGTCTATTTTGAATTCTGTAAAGGCAGGATAAACTGCTTCGAGCAGCTCTTGCCCAGATGTGGCAACAGTACTCCATCGTTGGCCGTACCTGGCTTTTATATAGGTAGAGAATTGCATCAGGAGTGAGATATCTACTGTTTTTACGATGCACAGTATCTATATAATTATAAAACTCTGTGGACCGTCTTGGCGTCCTTCCTTGCTTGATTGAATCTTATGTCCGATGATCGGGCGATTCCATCATTTAAAGAAAGGATGACAGGTGAATATATATATATATATATTAGTAGCCTAGCAAGGCCACAAGGGAGACAACCAAGCAAAGAAAAACCAAAATTCATCCCAAAGCAGCAAAACTGAAGCCTGACAGAACAATATATATATATATATATATATATATATATATATATATATATATATATATATATATATATATATATATATACACACACACACACACACACACACACACACACACACACACAAATGTGGGCAGATTTAAGCATATTTTATTGGTTTGAAAATACAGGTTCTTTTTTTTAACAAGTGTCATAAAATTTTAACCATAGATTAGTTATAATAATCTTCAAAAAGCCTGAAAATTTTCATCTAGTTTTTCCCCCATAGAACCAAAGATATGAGCATTTCAATATTCAATTTGACTACAAGTATAGATATCTTTTTTGACAATTTTTATAAGTTTGAAATCTCGGTGACCATTGATCAGAATTTAACAAATTAAGCCTCGTTAGAAATCTAATAACTTGAATCGTGTAGTGGGCTATGTGACATCTGTCTTTAAGGTCGCACATTACTGTGTCAAAAAGTGGGAGATCACTTTTCTATATTAATTTAACGTAAAATGAGCACCCACAATATGGCCACCTTTTTTTGAGGGGTCTGTTATTTTTCTTTAGGAGTGGTGTTTATTGTGGCTTGGTAGACCAACACAAAACCTACCTTAAGAAACTTGTTTTCTATAGGTTTTTGGATGTACTGAAAATGAATACTGCATTTAAATTTTCTGCAAAATAAGTATTTTTCCGGGTATTAAGCAAAAATATGTGTGGATATGACAATGGCAATTACTTATAAGATATAAATTACATTGCTTATAGAAAACAAGTTTGGTTCTCATACATAAAGTACATTTCGGTGTATAAGGATTATTTGATACTGGAGATATTCATAATTGTACCCTATTTCCAAAAGATAGGAGATATAACGTATGAGAAATATTTGGAATCAAGTCTCCCTTTGTTGCTATTTCAGATCATGTGAAACCATAGCAACAACTTCCCTAATCAAGGTTTTGGAGAAATATCAGATATTTTGTAATTCATATGCAAAACTAGGAAAACAAACGATTATAACGCAGTATGCAGTATCTTTCCACCCTCAAATAAAAGAACCCATAAGAAGATATGATTTAAAAAATTATCATCGGTTTGCAAGTAAATAGAGTTAGGTAATGGATTGCCGTATAAAATTATTCTTATGTGATTGTGATATAGTGGAAGATCCCGACCCCCCCCCCCTTTGAGAATGAATTACTCAATCTTGATACTACTACTACAACATTCAAGATACGTTCGAGTATCAATATCTTATTTGCTATAATATTGTACCTTTGTACAATGAACTTGTTATAACTAGGGCTAGGACAGCAGCATATTCTTTTCACTCTTTTGACTCTCGAGTGTGTTTCCGTTGATATCTCATATGCTTTTATATAGAGTGATGTGTCTGTGTCGAATATATACTCGAGAGTCAAAATATTGAAAAGAATATGCTGTTGTCATAGCCCTAGTCATAACGTACGCTGTGTGTTGAGTCACTATTTTATACTGATTATATTCCCACTACGATTGTGACTGAGTCAGACGATCCTTTTCTGTATTCTAGTGATTAATTGCTTTTTTGTACTTCTTCAGGTATCAGGTCTGTTATTGAAGACATCGATGATGATGATGACTCTCCAGTCCTTTCTGCATTCGATCTTTCTGATGAGAATTATAATCGTGTTTCCAGTGATCTTATTGAGACTGTCAGTAAACTTTATTTGTTGTCCTCCTCTGCTTTTAGTGAAGTTTCCGTTGCGCATTAAAACAGCTTTATGGTGACCTACCACCAGCATTATTGAAAGTACAGCAGAGAAGTATGAGAGTAGCCGGTCACTGATTGAGACACAGCGAAGAGGAAGCAAGCAAGCAAGTTCTCTGGATACCAACAGATGGACACCCAAACCGTGATAGAAGAAGAATGACTTACATTGATAATCTGCTACAGGACACAGGATTAGAAAGTGTTTGGAGCCTACAAACTGTCATGCGAGTTCGAAAGAACTGAAGAAGTCGTGTAAATTTCATGGTGAAGCGTCCTGAAAGACGACGGAGATGAGATGAGATTCCTCTGCTTTTTTTTTCCGGCGATATTTCCTACCATCAAATGGCGGGAGAACTTTAACTGTCTGGCGTGGATGATATTAAGTAGTGATCGGCTGTACTCTGCCTTATGCATGACTTCATTTGTCCTTTTCTGTCCAGGACATTGTAGAATTCTCCTTAAAAACCATATCTCTGCTGCATCCTAATGACTTTCAACCGCCGGGTTAGGGTTAGGGTTAGGGTTAATTACTGTTCAACATTCACAACCGTAAAGGAGAATCAACCATACTTACTACAACATACATAAAAGAATGTTTTGTTATTTATATAAAGTAAAAATTGGTCCGTGTTTTAAGCATTTGTTTTTAATCGATTTCATAAATTTTAATATTTAATCCTGATCAGTGTTTTATTTTTTTTTTTTTATTCATAAATAAAGGTGGAAGAATTCTTACCCCCAGAAGTCCTAATTATAATTTAATAAGACAATTGTTTTCTGTGTTCAAGAGTGTAAAAGAAGGAAAGAAAGATTTGATCTGTCCTTTGAATTTCCTTTCATTTATTTTTGTTACCTTTGATCAACATTCATTCTATCTATATAGATCTTTCTCGTCTAAATATCTCTCTCTCTCTCTCTCTCTCTAATTTCCCCGCTTCCATCTCTTCTCTCGCTCAATCAAAACTCCCATTGATGATATATGACAGAATCAAATCTCCTCAAATCTATATTCAACAGTTTAAAAGAGGGAAAGGAAGATTTGATCTGTCCTTTGAATTTCTTTTCGTTTATTTTTGTTACTTTTGGTTGATCAACATTCATTCTATCTCTCTCATCTCATTCTATCTCTTATTCTCTTTCTTTATTATCTTCCTCTCTCTATTAACTCTTTCTCCTCCTTCCTGTCCACAATCTCCCCCTCCATCTCTGCTCTTGATCGCTCAAAACAGTAGATTTACATGTCTCCTCGAATCTTTCGCTGCTCAAGTGAAAATAGATTCAGTCTTTGAATCCAGTTTCTGTAGGTTAATATGGCAGTCCGGTTGTAACGCACTCATTACATGTCCACTCGGAACTCATACGTTGTATGCAGACAATCGCAAGAAAAATAAGACAAGGAAAAAATTGGACTCACTTTTTTTTCAGTTGAAACAAGACATTTATTTACAGGTACTTCCTGAATAACGCCTTGTCTCTTGGTCAAAAATCTTTGCATACTCCAATGTGTTAAACAAGACTGTCGTGTTGAACACGTGGTACTTTTTCTTTATTCAGCCATGTTTAGGACACATCTTTCCCTCGGGCCACGTGTGTTACACATCTATTTCTGCTAATTTCGGACTAATTTTTAATTTTTTTATAATCTTTCTTTTCTTTCTCCTCATTGTGACGTCACCTCGCACAGCTGTGACTGCTACCATAAGTGCGTCCATACAATTACACCGACACTATCCTGCTGGCCAACCGTTGACAACTCTTCAGATTTCCAAGTTAGAAAATATGCATATTAACCAAGATGAATATTACTAAAAGTAAATATTATTTTATAATTATTATTTTCTGAATATTTATCTATATATTAATATGATAGCGTGTGTTATTTTCTGTGTCATGCTTAAATCCAGGTCATTTAATTGTTATGCACTTGTCATTTCTTGTAATTTTACCAAACATTCTTCATAAGTTTTGGTTTCGATTATAGCTGATGGCACTTAAGTCATCTATTTTTTTTATAAATAATTCTTCATAAGTTTTATTTATATATATATATATATATATATATATATATATATATATATATATATATATATATATATATATATTTGCTCTCTATCGCCCCCAAAATAGTGGAGTTACTATCTTTAAGAGCATATCTGAAAAAAATTGACCACATCATGTCTGCTCACCCTTCAGCTAACATCCATATTTGTGGTGACTTCAATATCCACAATGTGGAATGGCTGACCCACTCTAACAAGACAGATGATGAGGGGAGGTTCTGTCATGATTTTGCCATTGCCTAGGACCTCATCCAGATTGTTCACGAACCCACCCGAGTGCCCGATACTTCCGATCAGTATGCTAGCCTTCTAGACCTTTTTCTCACAACTCCCCTGAGCTATGTTCAAGTTCTGTTCTGTCTCCTCTGGGATCTTCTGACCACTCGTATCAGTTAAGATAAAAACGAAATGCAATAAGTCTTCAGATGTACCTCTCCACCGTACTGTATATCGATACTCTATGGCTGACTGGGATAGCTTCCGTACACTTATATCTGATCTACCCCTGCATTCGATGTTTAAAAAGGATGTATCCTCCATAGTATCAGACCTGACCGAATGGCTAATTGTAGGCATAGACCAATTCATACCATCCAAAAAATTCCAACAAAAACCTAACAGCCAGCCATGGTTCTCCCTAGAATATGCTGCTGCCATTGTGCACAGAAATCACTTTTTCCATAGCTACCAATGTAATAGATGCACTGAGACTAAAGCTGCTTTCAGGACTGCCAGCAATCACTGCAAAAGAGTAATAAAAAATGCAAGAGCGCTTATATGCTCAGTCCATTAAATCCAAAGTAGCTGAGCAGCGGCTTGGTTCCCACCAGTTTTGGCAAATAGCAAACAGGATCCTGAACAGAAGCATGTGTTCTATCCCAACTCTCATCAATGGACCTGAGGTCATCTCGTCAGCATCAGATAAGGCCAAACTATTTGCAAACTTTGCAGCTAATTCTACCCTATGCGATGAAGGCCATCAACTCCCCATATTTCCTCCTATAATACAGAACAGCACGCTCTGCAACATACAAATATCTGTGTGTGAGGTCGCCAAGCTAATCAAGAACCTTAATTCCAGTAAAGCAACTGGCCCTGACGGCATTCCAATCATTGTGCTGAAAAAGCTTCAACCAGAACTTGCCCCCAAACTTACAAAACTCTTACACCGTTGCCTTAAAGAGAAGTGCTTCCCAACACTCTGGAAAACATCATCAGTATGCCCTGTATTTAAGAATTCAGGTGATAAGTCATCTCCCTCTCAGTACAGACCAATAAGTCTCCTGTGTGTCATGAGTAAGCTGCTGGAATCCATATTAAATAGAGAAGTAGTCAACCACCTCAGCAGAAATAACCTTCTTAGGGACATGCAATATGGTTTCTGTTCTGTCAGATCCACAGCAGATGTGCTAACTGTTATATCTCATAGGATTAGCGAATCTCTTGACAAAGGCTTCCTCTATAGGACAATTGCTCTTGACATATCAAAGGCCTTTGATAAGGTATGGCATAAGGGCCTACTTCACAAGATTTCCAGCTATGGTATAACTGGAAATGTTTTCTCGATCATTAAATCATTTCTCTCAGGCTCATAAGAGTAGTGATTGATGGGCAGAGATCAGAGGCCTGCAGCATTAATGCTGGAGTCCCTCTGGGGTCAATCCTAGGCCCAACTCTCTTCCTGATATACATCAATGATCTCCCAAAACACATACTTAAATCATTCGTTGACATCTATGCTGATGACCATCTATGGCAACACATCAAAGGCTGTAAATGGCAAAGTTCTCTCTGATTCTCTCTCCTCTGATCTTGAGCGTGTGGTACAGTGAGGGAGGAGGTGGCTGGTTACTTTTAATGCATCTAAAATCAAGCTCCTATCTTTACATTATCAACGCTCTGATCCCCGTCTGGCATCAATTGAAATGGGTGGCTCTCGTCTAGGGGAAGCTCCATGTTTTGATAAGCTTCTGGGCTTGACCTTTACTCCTGACCTGAAATGGAACACGTACATCAAGTCAATTGCCAAGGTCGCTAGAAAAATGGTAGGATCCTTCTACCGCTCCAAAAGATATCTAACCCCTGATGCAATTCTCTATCTGTATAAAAGCCAAGTACGTCCAAGGATGGAGTACTGCAGCCACATCTGAGCTGCTAAAAACAGCCTATTCTGCCTTGACAGAGTACAAAATAGGTTTCATGGCCTAGTGGGTGATGCCCTTTTCTCTTCCCTGCAACCTCTCTCTCCTACAGGAGAGACGTTCGAGCCTGTCTTTGTTTTATCGTTACTACCATGGCAGGTGCTTGTCTGAGCTCCAATCTCTGGTTTCCCCTCGCCAATCTTTCACGATAAACACCCGCCCAGCTGAAACCACTGTCAAAAATTTTCCCCACTCCTTATCTGTGCCAAAATCAAAACGTAGATTCCATGAACAAAGCTTCTTTCTTAAAAGTGCACGCCTGTGGAACTCTGTTCCGGTTGCCTGTTTCCCACCTGACTACAATCTGGATGTCTTCAAGTGTAATGTAAACAAATTCCTGATGAACTGCCGCCTTAAGTAAGACACTTTATCAAATCTCCAATACTAACATACTATACATGCAATAACCCTTATCCTGAGTGGCTTCTGGGCCTTGATAAGTGGTGACTACCTTGTAAATATATATATATGCATGTATTATTTTCATGAGTTTTATTTCGGTTTCCATTCAAGCTGATGCACCCAAGTCATGGATGTTTTTTTTTTAAATCAACTTTATAATATATAAAAATCGATAGAACATTAACTCTATAATAATACAGTAAAACTCCTTTAATTTGAACTTCCTCTAAAGTTGGACTTCCTCTCATTTGGACTTCTTCTAAACCTGGACTTTCTCTAAATTTGAACTGTCTCGTCATTGAAATTGTATTAGCATATTTGATGCGGAGTTGCAGTAAAATTGTTTACATGGTTTAGTCAGATATTGCGCAGAAATGTTAATGTTGGTACTATCTAATTAATGTAGATTAGCTATTGATAATTAATTTACACTAACTGTAATTTTTTTTTTTCAGATTACTATATTTAAAGCAAGCACATTAACAAAAGCATGGGGTAAATTATGCCTAGCGCCAAAGGCTTCTGAACTGAAAGAATCAGAGAATACATCTGGTCTAGAAAAAATTCTTGAAACCAAACGGTTGCCAACCAACCACGCTGTTCTTAAATCACTCAATGCAAATGATGTTGAAATGTGGGTACAACAAGATGAGGAAACTACTGATCAATATCCTGAAGGCAGTAATGGTGATGAAAATAGCGACAGCTCCAATTCTCTTGACCCTAATGTAAATAACCAAGAACACTCTGATGAAGCAATATCATGGGATGGTGCAGAAAAGTCTATGGAGACGATTATAAAATTTCTAGAAAAAAGTCCTTACTTTAGTGACAACTATGTTTTGCAAGCAATGTCACTCCGAAGAGATATAATCATAAAGCTACAGAACCAAGAAATTGTAGATTTTCGTGATCGCTTATGAAATACAATGGCAGCGCCCGAGAGCTCAATCGATGAAAATAGAAACTGCAATGAGACTCATTCAATGAATAAATAAAAAAACTGTATTTTACATAAATGTATGATTTCTGTAGATGATAACTTAGGTAATAAATAACTAACAAGTAAGAGTAGATTTAATTTATTTTCAATGTTTTTGTTCCTGGTAATAATATTTAACAATTCTTACTTGCAATATATCGTAAACTCAACTTAATATATACTTGACGTATCATATAGCAATGAATTTCATTTACTATTTCTTAATTCTTATAAAATTAAAGTTAACTGCAACACATTTTTTTATCACAAACTTGAACAGCATCCTCTAATTTGAACGAAGCGGATGTTCAAATGATAGGAGTTATACTGTATATACGAAATCTGCAAGAATTAAAATATCATATTTAAGCGTACTTTACGACCTGGCTATGCCGGGCGTTCATGCTAGCTTAGATAAATACTTTTGCAGTTTTAACAAAATAGCTACAATAATATCGGAGCTTTTGCAGTTTTAACAAAAGAGCTACAATAATATCAGAGCATCTCCATTTACACTGAATATCTACAGAATGCTAACATCAATATATCACATATGAATGAGTCCCCCTGTGGAATTTCCACAGGTCCCACAAGTTTTTATTATTTGGAGAGTTATATTCTGACCGATCTTGCTGAAAGTCAAAACGTTGTGAAAATACCAACTAAAATGAAAATAATAGTTTCACTTATACAATACAACTGAGTTTTTTTTTTCTGAGAAATAAAAAAGACATGGCAAAAGTGCAGTACAGTTAATAGCATAGAAATCGAAAATAAGCAAACCGTTTCTGAATTTTTGGAGATGAGGATTAGTTATGCGTATTTCGATTCATTGGACTACTGTTCTCATCTGGAGTGTCATTTTCACGTTTTGATCAATGTAACCTTTGACCTTCCTCGCGTGTATCTTGTTAAACTCGGGAATCAATATGGAATTTCGGACAGAACCCTTTATTTAAATCAAGAGAGTAGTAGCATTACTACCGGTTACTATATTGTCCAATTTCTACTGTACACTCTTTAACCCTTATCCTCGAGTGGCCTCTTGGCCTTGATAAGTGGGGATGCCTATGTAAAAAAAAAAAAAAAAAAAAAAAAAAAAAGCATGCTCTCGTTCAGTCAGCCATGACTGGATAGAAGTTCTAAGTAATTTGTAATTGTATTTTTGGTTGAACTTTCAACCTTCCGAAGAAGGTCACTTTTAAAACTAGATTTTTGTCAGTCTTCTAACCACTGCGCCACAGGTTGTTGTGGCAAAAAGATTCCAGAGTTCGACACGATACACCTGAAAAAGGTCAGAGTTTATATTGACCGAAACGTTGTGAAAAATAACACTCAAGATGAGAAGAGTACTTCAAAGCATCCCAATAATAAGAACAAGTTTAATTAAACGATAAATTTTATTTTTTTATCGGCCTGCATAGTTTAAAACTTTTGAAACTTTAACATTTGAAAACTTAGCATTTTTTACAACTATCAACAAAACAAAAAAATACAACAAATAAACGTTACCAAAGGCAAGTTAAATTACTCTTCTACCTACCTGAATAATTTTTTTGAATGTTTTAATTAATTTCAATGTGTTTATTTATTTTGAAACAAAAGTAGTGTTCAGTCAGTTTAGGTGAGAGTTGGACACTCGATAATCGCTCAAAAATCGAAAATTAAACAAAATACTGGTAGAACATACATTTTTGCGCTATTGATAATATTTATTGTATTGATTTCTACCAGTATTTGTTTAAATTTCAATTTTTGAGAGATTATCGAGGATCTTAATGGGTGTTATAATACTGCCACTTTTTTTTGTTATAACTCCAGGCTCCTGTTTTGATGTAAATAAATGCTTTAAGTTAAAAAAAAAAAAAACATATCCAGGTAGGTAGAAGATTAACCTATCTTGCCTTTGGTAACATTTATTTGTTGCATAGTTATCTTTGTAACCAGTTTTTGTTTTGTTAATTGTAAAAAATATTTTGTTAGTTTTACTTACAAAATGGCTATTGATATTTTTTTGGTGGGGGTAGAGCAGTCCGATAATTTAAGATAGTTTAAAAAAAAAAAAAAAAAAGGAAATATATTTAGTGCCATCATCAAAGACCTAAGTCTGGAAGCGGTTTCCAGTCAGATATGGGTAAGCTTCTTTTTTTTATCCTTTAAGACTGAAATTAGCGACCATCTAAGAAAATTGCTTGCAATGTTAAATTGATACATTTGGCTCTCTGAAAGTCACAAAACAAATTTCTAAATGATAAAACTAACAGTTTCAGGAGTTAAAAACTTTGCAGGTTAATAGAAAATTAACTTTTACCAAATCATAGAAACTTTGGATTATTTGGACTATTGAGTGTTATTTTTTTTTCACAATGTTTCAGCCAATGTAATCTCTGTCGTTTTTAGGGATCCCTTGTCAAACTCTGGAATCTTTGTTGAACTTCAAAATTTGCACGGAGTTTCAAACAGAACCTTTTATTTAATCCACATGAGTAGCAGTGCAGGGGATACACAGAATATAACTGCGAATTACTCAAAACTTCTATGCAGGCTGACAGAATGAGAGCATACTACACCAATTGATTAAATAAATTCTAGAGTTCAAAAAAATAATTTCAAGTTCAACAAGAGACTCGGGAAGAACGTCAGTTACATGGCCGTCTCACTCAGTGAAAAAAAAAATAAATAAATAAAATAAAAAATTCCAGATAAGAACAGTACTTTGAATTATGCAAATTTAGATTCAGAAACCAGTTTTCGATTTGTTAATTAATTTTCATCTGCATGCTTGTATTTTTAAAAAATCAGAAACCTATTTTTTTTTGTTACTTTATTTTTATCTGCATGCTTGTATTTTTAAAAAATCAGAAACCTGTTTTTTATTTGTTACTTTATTTTTATCTGCATGCTTGTATTTTAAAAAAATCAGAAACCTGTTTTTTATTTGTTACTTTATTTCTATCTGCATGCTTGTATTTTTAAAAAATCAGAAACCTATTTTTTTATTTATTTGATTTTTATCTGCATGCTTGTATTTAAAAAAAATTAGAAACCTGTTTTTTTTTTATTATTTCTTACTTTATTTTTATCTGCATGCTTGTATTTTTAAAATATCAGAAACCTATTTTTTTTATTTATTTTATTTTTATCTGCATGCTTGTATTTAAAAAAAAAATCAGAAGCCTTTTTTTTTTAATTGTTACTTTATTTTCATGTGCATGCTTGTATTTTAAAAATACAAAAACATGATAGAAAATTTTTATATTGTATATTATTGATTTCCCGGTTGTTAATTATATTACACTTTTGACAAAATAGTTTTCTCAAATAATATAAACAAAATAGTTTTCAAAAACAAGACACAGAAATAAAATAATAAAGACACGGTACATGTTTTTTAATGAGATTTTTTATTTAAATTTTTTTTTTTTTTCTGAATATTAAATCTGGCTGATACCAGTCATTAACTACATCTCCTCCTGTGTGAAATCTAGATTTTTATACAAAAAGAAAAAAAATAATAATAAAATAAAAAAAAAACGAGTATTGGTCGGTCACCAAATAATTTCAGCATTTTTCTTAGGGGGGGGGGCTCTGTGTTCATCTAGATCAATAAATCAATGTGGGATGTTGACCTCTAGAAAGTTCTAGAATCGAACACCGAATGGGTTTCCTGCACAAGCTATGGTAACTAGCCTCGGAAAATTCGATTATGGGATAATCAATAAGAATTAGAATTTTCAAAACTGACTGCTAGGGGTTACTAAAAGGGAAGGGTTAATAAAAGGAGAATCTTTATTCATGTATACAAGGGTTTGGTGTATGTTACAAAGTGGCTATATTGAAATGACTCCCTTTCCAGGATTTGAACCTGAGCCAGCTTATCAACTGATCATTATTATTCAAAGTCAACCATGTTATACTCATTTATGTAGCAAGGAAAGCTACAGTCGGATCAAAAATAACTTGGTTTCTTCATTCATCAAAGAATCTTTATTTTTAAATTAAAACTTGAAATTAAGTTGTTAATATTGGAGATAAACGTGTTAAACGATAAAAGTGTTTTCTTTAAAACTATATATATATATATATATATTTATTCAAATGATATAGATTTTAATATTTAATCCTGGTCAATAATTTTTTTTTTTAATAAAAACTATATATATATATATATATTGGAAAAATACAATGGATATTATGTCTGATAATTTAGAAAGGATAAGGAAGAATAAAATTATAAAAGTTTATAGAATTTTTTTCAAAATTCAATTCTAAATTTTTTTTTTTTTTAAGTTTAAGAAAACAATCAATACAATTTTTTTTTTTCAATCATCATTTGCTCTTCAACTCTAAAGAAGTTTTGGAATGCATCAAAACGTTAGAAACGAGTCTATATCAAACCTTTTATGGCTTATTCTTTCATCCTTTCTTTAAGCAGCCATTTTACCATTTTAAACGCGGACACCATTTCTCTGTTCACTTTTTATAGTTCGTACGTATCTGAAAATCCATACTGACAATTTCAAACTTCTAATCCGTCTGCATTATTTTCAATTGATTTCATAGATTTATAATATTTGATCCTGATCAATATTTAAGTTTTTTTTTTTATTACTAATCATAAATAAATGAAGTTGGAGATGTTCTTATCCTTAGACGTTTCTTCCAATCCTCACTTATTCACATTCACTTGTTAATCGAAGCCCTGTTCAGCAACATGAAGCCTGGTATATATGTAGGATGATGTCGACACTTCCCTAGAAGAACTGCAAAAACTTAACATTGTCATTTCCCCTGACTGAGATATACATGTGAAATCACTGGTGAATGTGATATTCTGATGAAACTTCCTTTTTTAGGGGAAGCTAGTTCAACTTGTCTAGGGTTAATGCTGCTCAAATAAAAGTGTTCTTAGGATGCAGAGGTGTGGCAGGGATTTGGTTCATTGGATTTATCTAGTGACAACAGTTAGTTTCGAGTTCATGCTATCGAAGCTGAAGGTACTCATTACTGAAATCAGCTCTGCATTGCAACCGCTTGCAGTGGTTAGGATTGCTGAACATAACTCAATTAAGGGTAAGGGAGGAAAAAGCAGACTGAGGAAGTCTTGCTCTTCATCTATTATAGAAATCTCAAACGTCTGTATGTACGTTTGTATGTCTCGCAAAAACTTTTAACACATGTGACCAATACTGACAAAATTGGTATTGTTTGAAAACTCAGTCTCTCGGACGATTAATATCCCAAAATTGGTCAAAAACATTCATTCTTTCACCATCAACTGGGCCGTTTCTTTTACAAGGAGGGGTAAGTTTTTTGTCGACATTTTTGCAAGTCATTCAAGCCTTGTGTGAACAACGTCGCATAAAACAGGTTATTTCGATCGCGGTTGTGGTACATCGATAAGACCGTTTGCTTTTTTTCACCCCCTTTTCGCCTTGCGCGTTACGCTGATGAGTTGCGTTGGTTTTTTATCAGCCACAGTTGACTGTTCCAATACAATGAAACCATTGGTTCGTCTTTGGAATATGTATGTATAGTTTTTAAATAAATATTTGTATTTTAGCTCTTGCATTCGCGATCGAGCACTTTATTTGATTTCTTTTCATCGCATTCTGACAGTATTATATATATATATATATATAAATATTTTTCAGTAATCCAGGTAACGTTTACATTCACAGGGTAAAAATCCATAGAATTCTTACTTTGTTTATATAAGAATGCTCAATAATAGAGCTGCTTATTAGATGCATTCCTTTTTTACAAACATTTTTTGGCTACATAAATGCAGACATGCTTTTGTTAGGGTTATTGATAGTCAGACATATTCAGGACATCTTTTCTTTATGATTGCATTCAGTAGAAAACATCATGATTTCATAATTTCGTCCCATTCCACTAAATACAGCTGTTAAAAAAAAATGTTGGTCTGCAGAGATTTGGCAATCCATAGCTCTGATTGAAACATGTCCAGAAATGTGTAGCAAAGAAATGCTTGTATCCATAAAAAATTATACCTAATATATACTTGTAATTCATATTATACATCACATTTAACACATGTTTGCATAGATAATACCATTAAATAAACAATTTAATCCACAGGACTGGAAATAAACAATGAAAAATCACAAAGTGAATGAGACTTGTATAAGTTTAGTTTTCTTTAACAATGTAGCTTGTTAGTCCACATTAAGTTTTTTCAGAGACCTGGTTCAAGATCTACTTTTAACAGTGTTTTTTATTTGTTTATTCCCAGTCCTGAGAACTAAATTTACTGTCTTTTTAATAGTATTACCTATGAAAAAGCAGTATGATATATAAAACATCAATTACAGTTGTTTTGATGCCACTTAAACTCCTCAAAGACTTTATAAAAGTTAGAAAAAACTAAAAATAAAGAATTATCTTTATTTTTCGATTAAATGATTAGTAAATATTTTTTAAAGCATAATTTTATTACAGCAGTAGTAAGTTTTTTTTAAAAAAAGTTATGATTTTTACTTTTAAACCGACATTGCAAGTCACATGGGACTTTGCGGACGGCAAGGAAATAACTACAAAACAATCTTGAGGGATGGGACAAGCCAAAAGCATTGGTTTAAATTTAATTTTGTTTTTTTTTAACGAATAGTATTAAAAGAATAATAAATTGGTAAATAGCCTATTGCTTAATGGGAGAACAAAACTATTGATGAGGAAAAAAGAAAAAAATCTCTCAAAGCATCACTTTTGTTTGATGATACGGATGGAAAATTCTTGAATGGTCTCCATTTGTTTTATTCTTTTATAAAAGTAAAAATAAAATTTATCAGATTACACAGTTTTAAATAATAGTCCTAACAAATCTTCTATTTTATTATTTTCCGTGATATTCGGAATTAATACATATTTTGACATGGCAGATAAGTATGCAAGTGTTCGTTTTTTGGGGGGTTTTTTTTTTACCTAAAATGCATTTTTGAAAGCGAATTATACTATACAAGCATCGTTTATTTTTTCTTAAATAATTGATCAAAACAGTGTTTTAAAGATGACCTCACAAAAATTGAACTCATTCTATGTACAACAAGTCAAAATAAACTTGTTAAACTAACTTAATTGGCAGGTTTCCATTCTTGATTTTTGCTTACTACATTCGTCACAAAGAATCCATTTTTTTTTTATATAAAAGCGAAAATGTATGTATGTGTGTTCGCTTTTTCTGTGTGTCTACAAAAGGCTTCTTTCAGAGAAGTGGTCCGTCGGTTCATAACATTTTAAAACTTTTTATATCACATATAAATCGTAATATCTCACAGTTAACAACAAAGCTCGCCTGTCTATTTAAATTGCTCGATTTCGGGAAGATAAATATTCAATATTTGTCGCTCGCCGCATGTGGGTTAGTCTTTTTCCTATAACATCTTGAGGGTGAGGAAAAAAAGCGTTCAGCAGTAAATACTATCCTGCAGTCAAACTTGACCTCATTAACTCATTAAAACGAGCACCTGCTAAATCCAAGTAATTAAATCAATTCAAACGTGTTTCCGTAAGCATGTCTCGCTGTTTTTTTTTTTTATATAAAACCCTAAATTGACACGCTTACTGCAATAAAGCCAATTAACATGCAGAGGGAAAGAGGGAAGCAAAACGTTCTAAAATTGACTTGGAATGGTAATTACTGTAAATAATTCAAGAAAAATTTTTCAAATTTGGGTTTATCTTAAGTAGGACAGTGAATGTGGTATTGTGGTGACTGGTATATTTCTAGTAAAGAGTAGGATAGACAATTTTAAGTATTTGAGACCAAGGATGACCAACGACACCCATCACCCCCACACTTTTGAATGGCCTTGTGCCTAATTTGTTCATTATGTATTTGTATATTTTGTGCAAATGAATATTTCAAAGTCAAAAATTTGTTACCAAATTTCTGACATTATCTACCTGGCATTGCCAGGGATGCAGTGAAGTCCTCTTTTATTTCAATTTTTACAGCACAATCAAGTTGACACACCTGTTCTCCAGATCACCAAAGTTAAGCAACGTTGAGAATGGCTAGTATCAGATGGGTAACCATTTTGGACTACCAAGGTGCTATATCTAGGTCAGATCAGTCCTCCTGCCTTTCAATGAATGTAGTGATCACATGTCCACAGATCAACAAGATGATGGAGTCGCAAAATGATTTCAGTTTTTATTTGTTTGCACATTTTAAGATTGTAGGTAGACAACTTCTATTATATTCTTCAAGTTAAAATGAGTTATCCCCTTTCTGATTTTTCTTTCCGGTTGATTATTCTAAAATGTTTAATACAAAGAGTCGTCTGGGCCAGATTAAGTAATTTATATATATATATTATATATAAAGCTTTTATAAGTAAAATTATATATCAGAAAATCGTCGATCAATCTATATTTTGGTGATGTTAATTGTTTCATTTACAACTCCTGACAAGATGATTAACATCATCGAAATGTAGATTAATCTGTGTAGAGATTTTCTGATGGTTATATATACTTTATAATACATATAACAGTATACAATATTTTGAATAGCCATTGATGCCAGCAGTTTTAGGAGATGCCAGAACACCTGTCCATAACAATATATATATATATATATATATATATATATATATATATATATATATACTTGCAAAAATAAACAAGGAAAAAGATTACATCATATTTGTAATTTTTTCGAATGTTATAATCGTTTCGATATCAACTAGACAATTTTAAATTTTATATTGTTCAAAGATTTTCGAGACCATACTGCTGGATACCGTTAATAACAGGATGAAAACATGTTCAGATACATATTAATCTTGTATTTCTTTCAATAAGTCCGATTTTTTTAACAATATAAAGTTTATAAATCTATATTATCAGAATCACACACACAGAGTCTATCTATAATGCACACTTATACTCAGCAATTGTCATCCCCCAAGTTCTTGAGGACAATTGGTATTTTCTCATTAGCTATTGTATAAGAATGAAGCTGTAGACTACTTCCTAGAGCAATGGACCAGATTTCCCCACATTTTCTGAAATCGTCACCATCAATGACTGACTGAATTTTCACTGTATAGTATTTCAATAATATATATAATATATATATATATATATATATATATATATATATATATATATATAGAGAGAGAGAGAGAGAGAGAGAGAGAGAGATAGATATAGATATATATATATATTATTTCGTTGTAGAGATATGAATAAGTGCTATGTTTATTTGCTACACAGGCATGTTTCATCATTGATTTCAGAGTGGAACAAAATTCAGACCTGCACATCTTTAAGACTTGAGCTGGTTGGAATTTTGCTTTTCTGCTCTGAATCCAATATTTGGCATTTGTACATATAAGAAAATTCAGGTCTGTACGTGGATTAGAGGGTGGGAGGTTGTAATTAAAGAATATTTAAAGGGGAAAGTTTGTTTTTTTTATTAATTATTTTACTCTCAACAAAATGAGAAAAGAATAATACGAGTATGGAAGATAAAAACCATTTATTTCGGAGGTTATATTTTTCAACAAATCCTAAACACATGTTAAATGAATTCGATATTTAAATGTGAGAATTGAATCAAAACTTGAGCTTTGAACCGATTTTGAGCCTGGAATTGAGATTCATGCTGTATTAAATGCTGACTCAGTGGGGTTGAAAGATCAGAAAGGAAGAAGGTGTTCCAACGGGAGCAATCGGTGTTCAGATCTTTGAAGATTGATGTCAGAACTATCAATGAGGAGACAGTGGAGGAGGAAGAGAGTTAGAGGAAAGGAAAGGAAAGATCTTTATTGGAAGCAAATGATTACCCAATCATTTCTGTGCACAGAATTCTAGAGGTCAACATAGTGAGGAGGGTAGAGGGGGGCCCTATCCTCCATTTCAAGTTTAAAAAATAATATTTTTTGTTTTTAATTACAA
Organism: Euprymna scolopes; assembly: GCF_053919585.1. Taxonomy (NCBI): domain Eukaryota; kingdom Metazoa; phylum Mollusca; class Cephalopoda; order Sepiida; family Sepiolidae; genus Euprymna; species Euprymna scolopes. Next base: position 90,616,862 of record NC_136505.1, read on the forward strand.
AAAAGAAATTTGAAGCAGCCGATTTCACTACTTTTGATAATAAATAAAATAAACTTTTCTTCCTACGGAAGGGACTGTATCAAAGCTAAAGTAAATAAAAAAAACTTAGGAAAAATAAAAACACTCATAAATCAACTCCAACTATTTTTTTGATTTAAAACTTAGTAAATACCGAATTATCTGACAATTTAAGGCGCTTGAGTGTCCCTACTGTTGTGACCTTATGTTAAAATAAGCTCCACTTGGTCAGTATCTGATTTGATTCAGGTACTTTCAAAGTAATATTAAGCAGGCTTTTGTTTGAACTGTAACTCGTATAAAAAGACCCAAAGCGGGAATATTTTTTTAGAATAAAATCAGTTAGCAAATCCGGAACAATATATGAACAATTGGATTTGAAGAAAAAACTAAGAAAAAAATGTCTTCAGCAAATAATTTTCGGTTTTTCTTTTTTCAATACATTGAATTACATTGAATTATTAATCAGTGTATATATATATATATATATATAAATAATTTTTAGTTTTTCTTTTTCTATTATGTTGGATTATTAATTCCATAACTGTCAGCACACACACACACATATATATATATATATATATATATATATATATATATATATATATATATATATATATATATAATCCAAGTTTATAACTAATTCTTTCATCTAGGTAGCCGTGTTGTCCATAGAAAACCCAAAATCTATTGATATATATATTAAATGTGAGGTATATAAATATATATACACACACACTCTTGGGTTCACTAGCAGAAATCCATATAAAACTGGAAAGGACAAAAACAAAAAGAAAAACTAAGAAATAAAAACAAAGAATATATATATATATATATATATATATATATATATATATATATGGCTCTCGATATTAATGTGCGGGGTTGAGAATGTTATACAAAAGATAAAGATTACCAAACGATGCAAAAAATCGAATAAAAAAAGCAACAAAAAAAAAAAAAAAATTTAAATATCGAATGTTACTTCTCAGAAGTTTCATAGAAAATTTTTTTTAAGTTGATAAAAAAAAAAAAAAAATAAATAAATTGCAGTTTAAAAAGTTTTCTGGCAGAAATATCTTTTTTTAAATAAAATGTTGCCAATGTAAGCTTGATTACTATAAAAACTAGTTTATATCGCATAACTATATATAAATGTTTTATTTGAAAACTATGCATTAGTTGGCTTGTTTTGGATCTTGAATTGGTATTTTCTCCCCTTAAGTGGCTTCATGCCCTGTCAGGAGCGTATGCTATTAAAAAGTGCTATACTGTTCAGTCGTTTTGATGGTAATATATACTATGCATTATATGTATTATTTTTTAAATAATATAGGTTACTTTAGCAGTATTAAGAATTTAATATTTGGTAATACTAACTTAAAGTACATGGATGGAGGAGGGATAAAATAACTGTATAAAAGTGCTAATTAAAGATTTGTCCTGATTACAATAAAAAAAATTATTGGATTGATTTATGAGTGCATCAAAAACATTTTAGAGTGAAAAAAAAAATCTAATTACTTTTTAAATTGTCAGAAAAAAATCTTTATATTTCCCCCTCAAAAAAAAAAACAAAACAAAAAAAACAATGCAGTGAGGTTAATGTTCAATATCAAGTATAAAAACATTGGCACAAACTTCCTTCAAAATTAATAAAAAAAAAAATGTTTTTCTTTTTGTAAAAAGAAAAAAAATTGATTGAAAATGTAATTTTGTCATTAAATTGGATTTCATGATGATTTTAAATCATATCTTGGAAATAACTCATACATTTTTAAAAAAAAAAAAAAAAAAAAAAAAAGGTTCTATCAAAAATGTTTTCTTTGAACAATGGAAAATATTATTTTATTTCCATTACTTCTTTTTTTAGTATAAATGTTAACTAAACTAAAAGTTCAAGTAAAAGAAGAAAGAAAAAATCCCTTAAGAGATTAAGCATAACCATGATTTTGCAGTCCTGGTTTGAATACCTGATGAAATCAACGTGAAAAAAGTTCAGAAATAAAAAAAAAGTCAATGCCAGATTTATCATTTTCTTTGGGAACAACGTTCTCTTGCGATACAATATATAAATCCCTTGAATCACTGTTGGAACCTAATCAAATTTTTTAAAGTCGTTAAAAGAAAAAAGAAAAACAAACAAAAAAAAAAACAATTGGTTGGGTCACCCGTTTTGCTTGGATTATATTGTTTGAAAAAGTGAGTTTGCAAAATAATATACTAAAACAAACGTTTTAATAACAGTAAAATGAGACGGTTTAAAAAAGTATATTACTACACAGTGGAAAAGTGAATGCCTAATTTGTATCCACTCCCTTCTTGCTCAGCAGCCAATAATCGTGGCCAGTCCCCCTCCCTGCATCCGTCATAAAATCAGCACACATTTTTTTTCTTTCTTTCTTTCTTTCTCTCCTTCTATATCGACCAGTTAATTGATTTGATGCTTGAAATTTATTTATTTATAAATTTAAGAGTAATTTTAAAAAATCCTAAAAGATAATGGGATTTTAAGAAAAAAAAAAAAAAAGAAAAGCAAAAATTAAAGTGAAAAGATTCCCGAGCAATGCTGGTTAAGTACAGCTAGTTATAAATAATTAACGATTTTCTTAAAACTTTTCTTAGCATTAAAATAAAGCTAAAAATTTTAATTAACAATTTTAGGAGATTGGATTTTCATTAATGTCTGATGCTTTTTTTTTTTACCTTTCTTTGCATTAAAATAAAGCTAAAAAGTTCAATTATCAATGTTATTAGAGTGGATCTTCATTAATGTATGATGCGTACTTAACTTCTAATTTTATTATCACTGCGTGTATTTTGCTAGATTAACATTTCACTTTTGTTCCCGACCTCCAATGAAAATTAGAAAATTAAATTTAAAAATGAACCTCTGCTCAAAACGGACCATATTTTGTAGCCAGTCACGCTTTTAACCTATTCAACCATGGCAGAAAATCCAAGAAGACAATTTTATCAATCTTATTCCATTTTTTTTTTTCATGCAAGATGATGAGTGAGAATACAATATAAACATCTTCATAAAATCTCAAACGTATTTTCGCTTCTTTTTTTTTTGTTTCCCACGGGAGCAGCAAACAAATGGCATATAATAATGTGGAAGGGAAGAATTAAACATTTATCAAATCTTCAACTTTTGCCAGAGTTCAAAATAGGAAGGTAATGTCGGGATGAAGGTTTATCTGGATCTAGAATATCTAATACTAAAAGTGTTTTTTAATCAAACTTTCTACAAACAGAACGAAGGACAATAATAATGAGAGAAAAGTAATTCATTATCTGTTCATCTCAAATTATAATTGGACAAATATTAAGCCATTCATCATTTCAGGACTTGATTATATATAATCACATTGTATTTAAATATTTTCATGTTTGAATTACTGTTACTATCATTAAATAATTAAATCTACAGTGAAAAAAATAAATAAATAAACAGAAATAAAACTTATGTGATTCAAACTGTACCTCTGACAAATACAGATAGTTATTTTTTACCGTTTGGCGAAACAACACTCACGTTAAGCGGTTCTCTCTTTCGGAGGCACAGGCTGTTAATCCAGTATGAGTCTTATTTTTCAGTTTTTGATTTTTGTTGTTTATTCCCAGCACTGTGCACTAAATTAATCGTTTATTTACCGACTTAAACATAATCGTCAAAAAAAAAAAAAAAAAAAAAAATTAAAAAAAAAAAGTGATAAATTTCAATACACTGTATAAATATATATATGAAGATAAAATACACAATCTCTCATAAAATGAAATATCGTGGAGACAGAAAGCAATTAAGTACAGGAATCAAACTTGACTGGTTTCGCTTGAGTCAGTGAACTTTTTCAGAAGACGTTCACTGATCTGAATGAAACCAGTCAAATCTCCGGATTTTTTTTTATTTGTTCCTGTGTTTTTTTTCCTTTGTCTCTCAGATATATATATATATATATATATATATATATATATATATATATATATACATGGATTAATAAATTAACTAATCGTCTTTAATAGTAAGACCATTTTTTTTCTTTAATTTTCTAATGATTGTTAATAAATGTATAAACAAATCTGTGGCCTAGAGATTCAAATATAAAATAAATATTGGAGAAAAAATGGAGACCACAGATGATTCGAAACTGTGCTCCAAAGGAACTACCTTATAGCTAATTAGACTTTTAAACTATTCAGACAATTAGCAGTCAAGCATGGCTGAATTTATTTCAAGTCTAACACCTATTTTGTGTTTCAGTCTCAGGGATCCGGTTTTTTTTAGACACAGTTTAAAAGAAAAAAAAACATTTTTTTTTTTTTTTTACTAATTTTCCCATTAATATAATGTATGAAATTTCAGAATCCATCAGTAAATAATATATATGAGATTTTATTCAAGTAAAAAAAAAAATTTGCATCATCTTAGAAACGATCGTACATTGATTAATTGTGGATGAATTCTTAGAACCTAAATAAATGATTTTTACATAAATCATACTACCCTTTATGTTTATATATGCATATATATATATATATATATATATATATATATATATATAGATAGATAGATAGATATGACATTTAATCACATAAATTAATATACAAAGATATAATTTTATGCATATTTTCAGTATTTAGTTCAACAGTGCTCAATACATAGGTAGAGCTAGGTAGTAAGTTATGAAAATATATATGGCAATTAAGCTATACAAATATATTCCGCATTTCATTCTCATGACAAATTCTCACAAGAATGAAACACGGAATATTCTGTGTAGCTTAATTCCCATATATATTTTTATAATTTACTATATATATATATATATATATATATATATATATATATATATATATATATATATAAAATGGGGGAGTTATAAGAATAAGATAGATTCATTAAGAGGAGACTTATCAGAATAATGCAAAACTCAACAAATTGGAGTTTATATAGAATATGAAAACTAAAAGATGACAATATAAAAAGATATACTAATGCGTATAGGTTAATTCATTTATTTATGGATGATACATCAATCAGAGGCGTAGGATAAGTAAACACTTTATACCATGGTATATCCCAGCAGAAGAGGAGAGAATGTACTAGATAACTTATTAGAGATGCGACGTCTAGCAATAAGGCTTCAAAATACATAGGTATAAAGAGTTTTATTTATTCTACACTCCTGATTGATGTAACATCCATATCGAATAAACTGATAAATCTATACGCATTAGTATATATTTTTATATTGCCATTCTTTTATTGTTCTTCTTTATATATATATATATATATATATATATATATATTGTGTACAGAAAGTTGTTAGTTGAGACAGGTCATTGGTACCGTCGGTTTCAAGCCCGATAATAAGGCCCGTTTAAGGTATCCTTATCAAGCTCTCTTCAGCCAATATTCCCAAAAGAGCTTGATAAGGATACCTTAAACGGGCCTTATTATCGGGCTTGAAACCGACGGTACCAATGACCTGTCTCAACTAACAACTTTCTGTACACAAAATATAAGTACGCTCTTAAAATTTGGATTTTCCTTTTAATTGAGCACTCTGCTGGAATTCTTTTTCCAAAAAAAACTAATCATATATATATATATATATATATATATATATATATATATTGAAATCAAAGGAGATTCAACGTTTACTTGATGTAAGCAATGGTAAACTTTAATCTAATATAAATACCAAGTATTGTTGATTTCTTTCTGTCCTCTGATGATAAGAATAGGACGAATAGCATTCTTTGAAACTCCACGGAATAAGGACTTTATAAATTGTTTTTTGGGAGTATGGAGTTGTAGAATACATTTGATTATAAATTTCAACTTACAGTTTTAACTTCTTTTCTTTTTCATATATATATATATATAAGTTTGGATTTACGCTTGTGTGCAGTGCTCGATAACTTCTCAGGAAATTAAATTAAATGAATCATTTAGTCATAACCATAGGCTTCACGCGTACTCTGAGTTGTCAGGTGACTGTACCATTCTTCGAAGCCATATAAACATGCTCAGGAGCTTCTAAGAATGATAGTCATCTGACGACTTGTGGTAAGCATGAAACCTATGGCTATGACAGAATAATTCATACATTTATAATATATTTATATTGCAGTTAAAAATTTTAGAGTAACCATCATAAAAAAGGAATCGCATAGAGAGAAATAAACAGATGAAGAAGAGCAATAGTTGCTATCCACCTGGGGAATGAAGGGTTAAAAACAGTGTGATGGGGGTTTAAGATTGGAGGAATGCATCATTTGGCTAAAGTGTTTTGCATTGTAAATGTTTAATAAGTATAGCTGCTGTTGTAATAATACAAGTATCCTTCATATATATATATATATATATATATATATATATATATATTGATAGCTGCTCTAGTGGTCATATAGTATAGATATAATTGGTAGGCACTGGATAACAACTGGTGGACTGTTCTAGAAAGTAGGTCGATGCTTTATGGGTTTTTTTCTTTTTTCATGGGGGGGAGGTCTACTGCCCTCAATATCTGAAAGAAAAAAAAATTATGAATTAATAAATATGGTAGACAAGATTATATAACTAAAACAGTAGATGTATGTATGTATGTATCTGTGTGTGTGTGTGTGTGTGGTTGGTTGTTTTTGTTTTACGGCATATCAACCCTTTTCCGTTTATTTAATGCTGAATCCAAAGATTTTGAAGAAAAATTTTTTTAATAGAATAAATTTTTTGTTTTCAAGTCGGTTTCTATTCAACCCATAGTTAGAACCCTAACAGGTACTACCACTCCGGGTCAGAGTGGACCTGGGAGCAATGGTAATCAAAGGGTGGTTCCACACTCCCCAAAGCCCGCAAGCTGGGGCCTCACCACTGGATATAGTTTAAGGTCATATCCAGAACCGTGTGTGTGTATGACAGAAAATATTTAACCGATAAACTCTTAAAGTACTGAACACATAACACTGAAATTAACACGAAACAGTAATCATGCTCCAAAGACGTTTTATATCGAGTAAAATCTTTGTTTAGATCGATGAATAACAGTACAGAAATATGCCGGCAAGTTGAAATGCAAAATGTTCATTTCGACTTGCCGACATATTTCTATTACATTTGCGCATGTGCAAATTCATTCATAACTTGGAATGGTTTAATTTTAAATTTTCATTTATCTATCGACAGTTCAAATGGCTGAAACGCTAAATATTTTGGGTTTGATTCTAGCTGATGGCATCCAAGTCTTTTTTTTTTTAAATTTTTAAATTATTAAATAAAGAATTGGCTCTGTAATAACTAGGACTGTGACAACAGCATATTCTTTTCATTCTTTTGACTCTCGAGTATATATCCGACACAGACAGTTAATCAACCGAGAATCACATCAGTCTATATAAAAACGTATAAGATATTAACAGATACATACTCAAGAGTCAAAACAATGAAAAGAATATGCTGTTGTCACAGCCCTAGTCATGGCATACATGTACATTTCTAAAGATGATAGAATACAGAGTGCATTTAAAGACATATCTCATCACTGAATAACCGTGTTCAATAGTGTCTATTTTCATCATCAGACACTGCCTCCTCTTTGTAAACAAACAAATCTATCAGCTTTCGTGAGACATATGCGGCATGATCACGTTAACACACCGGTTCCCTTCAGATCACCCAAGTTAAGCACCGTTGAGCCTGGTCAGTACTAAAAACGGGTGACCATTTGTGAATTCCGTGTGCTGTATGTGCTCTCCGCTTAACTCAGCATTGTTTCCAGTCAGTCTTTTTTTTTTTTTTTTTTTTTTTTTACATAGATATCGCGATAAGTGGTGACACTTATAAGGTCCAGGGGCCACTCCAGGATAAGGGTTAAAGAGTGTACAGTAGTCAATTGGACAATATAGTGATTGTCAGTAATGGAAATTCAGTAAATTTGTTAACTTAAGGGGACCGGCTTATCAAGAACTTGTTTACATTGGACTTGAAGACAACCATATTGTAGTCAGCTTGAAAGCAGAAAAACGGAAGACAGTTCCACAGGCGTGCAGTTCTAAGAAAGAAGCTTTGTTTATGGAATCTACGTTTAGGTTTTTGCCACTGGACTCAAGCAGTGCTGATTCAGAAGAGGTATGGTTGGAGATTGTGCAACTCTTGCCTCACAATTGCACGCGCAGCTACTCTTGCAGGGGTGTCCATTGTTTCTTGAGATTGAACGGAAGAATTGAGCATGAGACTTACAAAAAGCCCTAAATCTATTTCATTAATACTATGGCTCACGCTACAAAAGTATTAAAATGATTTTAAAATCTTTCATGGCTTAAAATAAACAGTCATGGCGTTATGACATTCACCCTGGATCGATTCGGCCGGCCGGCTCTTTTCAACAATTTTTCCACATCCCAAATACTGGCTGACCAGGTACAGCAATTCAAGGCTACTTTCATCATGAGTGCAAACCATTCGCGGTTTCAGCAACGGATTCCATAAAGGTGAAGGCCCAGAATCAGTTCAGCATCCTGCTTCACCGTCCTGACTAATAAACGTCACCTTGAAACAGCTGTAAACAACTTTAATACCTTTATGTATAATCTTTATTTGGAATATGATTTAAAAATGATTTAAATTATCAAAAATACATTAAAAACTTTTGCCTCAATTAAGAAAATGATTTCTAAGAACATCTGTCGCATTCCAAGGTATGTAGTTTGCACAATGACTTTGCTGAAGACAGGTTAATGTAGAAGTCAATTTTCTAGGCACCATCTGACATTTGACAGTATATGAAATGGACATTAAATCGATTATTATTATTTATTCACTAGGAGTAGTCACACACGCCATCATCAAAGATTTCTCTTTGAGAACAACTTGTGGTGTTCCCTGGAGTCTGAATGACAATAAGTTTCCCCAGATTCCCAGTACTCTTCACCTCTTTCGATAACCTTTGCAGATGAATTTGTGTGACCATTGATTTCTCATTGGCAGTACTCATTAGTCTTCACTAAAATTTGGTGACAATAAGCCTCCCAAGGTCCCAGTTATCTTTCCATTCATCCAGTAGAGGTCTGGCTAGTGCTTTCTCGCCTCGATTTTTCCACCCTCCTTACTTATTTGTGGGCATACACAAAGAAAATATTATTATTATTATGACGACGACGATGTAAATATAATTTATTCAGCAAAAAATAAAGACAGGTTAATGTAGAAGCCAATTCAGAAAAGGTGAGATTGTGCAACTCTTGCTTCACAATTACATGCATGACTACCCTTAAAAAGAAAACTCTGTTGTCACAGCCCTAGTAATAACAAATACAAAATCTGGATTGATTAAAATACATTTAAGCATATTTTATGACTGGGCGAAGAAATATGAGGAAAAGGTGAATAAAATATGGAGGAGAAAGTAAAACTAAAGTGATGAGGAAAGAAGAAAATAGAAAATGAGAGGAAATGAAAGAGAAAGATATGAAATGAAAGGAAGAGAGTTTGGACAGAAGGAAAGAAAATGAAGATAAGAAATGGATACTTTGTGAAAGAGGGAAGAAAATATGGAGAAGAAAAAGGGAAAATAGGAGTAGGGGGAGGTGGAAGGAATGAAAATGAAAGAAAAGAAATGGAAGGAACAAAAGAAAAATAATGAAGATAAATGAAAAGAAGGAAAATAAACAATTGAAATAATGAAAGAAGTTAAGAAAAAAGATAAAGGAATGAAAATAAAAGGAAAGAGATAAGATAAAAAGTGAATGAAAACGAGAAATAAAGGAATTAAAGAAAAAGGAGATAAGATAGAAAATTGAATGAAAAAATAGCAATAAAAAAAGGAAAGATAAAGGAATGAAAGAAATAAGATAGAAAATTGAATGAAAAAAGAAATAAAAAAAGGAAAGATAAAGGAATGAAAAAACCAAGATAGAAAATTGAATGAAAAATAAATAAAAAAGGAAAGATAAAGGAATGAAAGAAACAAGATACAAATTGAACGAAAAAAAAGAAATAGACAAAAAGGAAAGAAAGGAATAAAATTAAAAAACATTGAATAAAAAAAGAGAAATAGAAAAGAGGAATTAAAAAATAAAAGAAAAAGGAGAGATAAGATAGGAAATTGAATGAAAAAAGAAATAGAAAAAAGATAAAGGAATGAAAGGAAGAAAATACATTTTTTTTTTATATATTTGCGGACAATGCTCAATGAATTATTAGGAAATTCAATAAAATGCATGGATTCTTCAGTCATAACCATAGGTTTCATGCATTCTGTGAATTTTCAGATGACTGTGCTATTCTTCAAAGCTATATCAACATATCTGAGGGGCTTCAAAGAATAGTACGGTCATTAGTAAACCTGAGATAAAATATTGAAGGAAAAAAGGAAAGACAAAAGGAATAAAAGAAGAAAGAAAAAAAGGAAGATAGGAAATTGAATGTGAAAGAAGGAAGAAATGGAAGGAAAGAACACATATGAAAAAGGAAGAAAAAAATAAAGGAAATGCTGAGAAAGGAAGTAAAAAAGGATTTTTCTTTCTTTCTAGAAAGACAAAGAAATTTATTGAAAAAGTGGCTGCTGCCCAACGTTCTTGAGTGGTGGTGAAGAGGAGGTCAAAGAAAAAGACTCTTACCGGTAATAGTTAGGTTTAAATGGGCCAGCTTTGTTTAAGCCAAGATATTTGGCCTGTTCGTCTGTGAGTTCTGTAAGGTGGGCATCAAAAGTTGGCAAGTGTAAACTGGCCACATATTCATCTGAAAAGAAAAAACCAGAAAGTGAATCAGGTAAAATCGAGCATCAATTCTGCGAGATGAAGGGCAAACGAAGGTCATAGAAGAACCAACTTTGGTTTCAAAGAAAGATGCTAACTGATGAGTAGGGCTAGGACAACAGCATATTCTTTTCATCGTTTTGACTCTTGAGTGTATATTCGTCGATATTTTATATGCTTTTATATAGAGTGATGTGGTTCTTAGTTGATGAGAGTCAAAACAATGAAAGGAATATATTGTCATTGTTGTCTACTGATGAGGCTGAAGACAAGATGCCAATATAAAATCTTGAGGCATAAACATTTTAGGAAATAAGCATCCCCCATGACGTAAACGCCCTTGACAAATCCGACAGGCAGCTAAATCCCATCCCCACACAGTAGAGGTCCCTAGATATAAAAGATGTTTCTACTCCAGTAGTTTCTTCCCCAGAACTGTTGGACTTTGGAATTCCATTCCAGGTCCCTGCTTCCCCAACTGTACTGACGTGCAGAAGTTCAAGTGTAACGTGAACTGACATCTTGCTGCCCAATCCCAACATAGTACCCCAGTAGCTGTTGCCCCATGATAGTAGCCCCCTACACCGAAGTGGCAATGTGCCTCCTTGTTTGGGGTGAAAATGTAATAAAAAAAATTTTTTTTTTAATTGAGTGAGGGGATGGAATTTTAAGAGTTCACACTGCTTTTTTGCAAGAGGAAGAAAAAAAAATTCTTAGAAATCTTTCTCAAAATAAAAAAAAAGATGAAATTCAGAAGAAAGACCCTTTCAAAACGAAAGACAGAACACTAGGGCTCTTTTTAAAAAGAAAAACATTGTTTGGGCCCGTTTCAAGTAAAGAATTATAATTTTTGGAAGAAAGAGTGGGCTTTCCAGAAGAAGGGCATAATTCTTAGAGGTAAAGGAACCGTCCAAAAGGACATAATTCTTGGAAGTGCGCAGGGGAGGGGTTCTAAAAAAAAAAAAGGCTTAACTCTTGGAAGGGACTCCTCTTTCCAACAATAGGGCATAATTCTTGGTCATCCCCCCTCCAAAAAAAAAAAGATTGAATTCTTGAGGAGAGGAGGGGGTCATTAAAAAAAAAAATTCCAGATACAAAATAAACCTGTCCCTATTTACTTGTCTCCTCACAAGGGCAGAGTTTAGGCATAAAGTCAGTTTTTAATGTGAGGATAATCCAGCTCCCCAAAATGAGACACCTTTGATTGGTCAGCTGAATGAATCCTTTATGTAATCGGATATGACTCGCCTCATTGTCCCAGATGTCTGTCTAAAATAGCATGTTCATACCAACTAATTTGCATCATCAGACATAGTTTATACAAGGGTCGTTCTAAAATTAAAGTTTCCTATTCAAAAAGTTATTTTTTCTCCATAGTCACCAGCATTCTCAAATCACTTTTGCCAATGATGAACGATAACTGTGCACGAGCGTCTGAAACGTGCTTTGTCATACAAGGTCTGTTTCCAAGTAAGGCCTTTTTTTTATTGACTTGATAAACGAGTTATTTTTTTCCAGCCATCCAGTGCAGCCATAGCTGAGATTGAACTCACTACACAAGTTTGTAGTGTACCTATTTACTATGCCTCCCCACGGGACAGAGTTAGACACCAGGGTCGTTTTTTAATGTGGAGAAAAGGTACAAAAATAAAAATTGTCTCAGTCGTGAAAGATTTCTCCTCCACCGAAAGAGAACAAGAAATAGAAGTGCAGCATCTGAAGAACAGATGGTATTTATTTGCTCCCCCACCGAGCAAATTAGACACAAGGTCGATTTTTAATGTGAGGAGTGAAGGGAGGGGGAAGGGAAAAAGGGGACCAGCTCCCGAGAGGTGGGAAATGGGAGCTGGTTAATGGTCAGGCATGTGGGGTTGCTCCCACATCTGGTCTTTGCTAGTCATAGCTAGTCATAGCTTGCAGCATCTGAAGAACAGATACTACACTTTGATCTTGGCCCGAAGTTTGTAGTGTAATTCAAATCTTGTTTGTAGCTGAACACTTGATGCTTCGGTAGGGCTATCAAGGGTATTTTTTATTGTGACGCCATCACTAGATGGGGCGCCTACCACAGCTTAAGAGAGTCCCATCTACCCTCGAGAGAAGGATAGACTGTGCCATTCTCAACCTGGTATTTTACCTCCTGGTAAAATACCAGGTTGAGAATGATTTTTTTAATGCTCCAGAATTTATTTTTTCTACATAGTCACCACCATTCTCAATGCACTTTTGTCAGGAATCCAATAATACATCTGTTTCTGACGCATGTCCATGGCAAGGGTTGCTTTCTTAGAATCCTATACTCTGAAGGTCAAGAGGTCAATCACTATAACAGGAAGAATGCATTTCATTTTTTTCGTATCAGCTCTACGACATACAAATTTAAATAGACTTTTTTTGTCAACAATTCAATCAACGATAACTCACCCATTTTCTTTGGCAGGAGGTAGACATCGTCTTTATATCGGCCAGCAGGAGCATTGTACAGTTCTATCAGAGCGAGGGCCTGGACACAAGAAAGAAACAATGATGAGGAACTCAGATAAGCAATAATGAAAATAATATTCAATTCTTTTCTGGCATTATTTCTTCATCTATTGAAGAATGTCTTTTAAATGACAGTAGTTGGGACTATGATGTCAGTGGCGATTGATTAGCGTTTACATTGCTTACCCCATTCCCTATTAATTCTATATTCTAATTGGATGACGTACAATTATTTCACATTCAGGATATTTGTTATTAGAGGCTTATTTGAACATTTGAAATTCAAATTAATGTTTTTTTTTTAATATACCAAATTGTTCCCTATTAATATATATATATATATATATATATATATATATATATATATATATATATATATAGAGAGAGAGAGAGAGAGAGAGAGAGAGAGTATAAATTCCTTTATGTATACAAATATTCTTTGTTACATATGTGCATATATGTTTCAGTATTAACTAGAGCTAGATTTTGTATGTGATCACAGCTGAAACATATGTACACGTGTAGCCAATAATGCTTGTATAAATAAAGGAATATATATATATATATATATATATATATATATATGTGTGTGTGTGTATGTGTGTGTGTGTGTATACACATACACACACAATAAAGCTTTATATATATATGATGGATCCTCTTGTAGATTTCTACATATGAGCTCCACCACAACAATTAAGTTGTTCTTAAATCAACACAAATTACTTGCTTATAGTGTAGAACTAACCACACTTTGTACAACTGCTAACCTCCGTCGGTGCAATGGCTACCACAAGACAGAGCATACAGTAGACTTCAGGTTTTTACACCAGAATTTTCCATAATTATTTATATTATATTTATTATTATTTTAAATATTTATTATTTATTTATTATTATAATATTTATTAGTAAATAGTTACTATATCCATAGTTTGTGTGTGTGTGTGTGTGTGTATATATATATATATATATATATATATATATATATATATATATATATATATATATATATATACACACACACACACCAAATCTAAGTAAGTTAACATTTTTACCCAAGACATTTTCTCTACATAGTTTAATAATACAAAATACATGTTGAAATATAGCTTAGTTCTAAAATTGAGTTATGTTTGTGAAAAGTGTTCACCGTAATTTATTAACTGAATATGTCATCCATTTTTCTTTATCTATTTTTCAAGTTCTCTGTTAGCATTTATGAGAAAAGAAATAAAATAATAGCTTCTTTTGCATTGCCATCTAATTTAAATATGTGTTTGTGGTTTGTAAACTAGATGACAAAATAAGTCTCTTTACTTTTATATCATCCCAGAATATATAATAGAGAATATAACGGTCAAAGAATTTATTTTTAGTTATCGAAAAGAATGTATAACATATCTCTCTCGCTCTCTCTCTCTATATATATATTTCTCTTGTTTTTTTCTCTCTCTTTACACACACATACACTATCGTGAAGGAACATACCTGGGTGGAAGCAGTGATTGACACCACAAATGAGGGGACACTTGAACAGCTCAGGTTGACCAGTCGACCCTAACAATAAGAAAAAATGAAAATAAAATAACATTTTAAAAAACAATTTTTTTTTATACTTCTGTCTACATAACATGCAATATGAAATAAAATGTATTAAGTATCAAAAAAGAAAACCTGAAAGTTGTCAGTTTAATCACTAACCCCCGCCCCCGCAAAAAAAAAAAAAAAAAAGTAACCGAATCAATAGAATTTGATTTCGATTTTTAATATACAACTTTATCTTTTATGCCCAATGCACATTAGACAAATACCACTTATTAAATAAATCGTTTATGATAGTATAAGAGGCTGCGAACATACACACTTCATTAAAAGAAAGGTCCAGGTTATGACTTTAAAAGTCATCCAATGGTCAGGCTCCATTTGGGGGCTGTGGGGAATATGGAATTGCCCCTTAGTTACCATTGCTCCCAGGTTCACTTTGAGTGGTAATACCTGTTAAGGCATCTAGTGCTACCAGATCAAGCTGTTGAAGATATTGGCTTTTTGACCAAAAATGCACCAAAGCTTACAGGTAACTAAGGTTCGCCTGTGAATATATTTCGTTAACTTTCATGACAGTAGTTCTTAGACTTTAGGGAGGACCTCTGAGATTCTAAAGTCTATAAAAAAAAACCCACCCAATATTTTTGCTGATGAAGAGACTTTGTTTCAAAAAAGTATATGATAAAATTATTGTACAAGACTCAATGTCTATCACAATAAAAACATTATTTCCGAAACGATCGTACAATTTATTGATTTTGTTTGTTCTTCCTTATGAAACAGATTTTTAATTTTTAATTATAAATTATCAATCATCTTACTTAATATTAAAATAGCTCTAGGATATATATGCCAATTGAGCTTATTATATATCTACATTACAACGAGCACTGTTTTCTTTTCTTTTATTTTAATTGTATTAATGAATTTACTAATACATTAAAATATTCTCTGCTCTTTAGACTCTTGTTGTAATCCCCTAAGTATATATATGTATGGCATAATCGCGTTGACACATCGGTTGTTGTCAGATCACTGAAGTTAAGCAATGTTGAGCCTGGTTAGTACCAGATGAGTGACCATTTGGGAATTCTAGGCGCTGTATATGCTCTCCGCTTATCTCGGCATTTATTTCCAGTCGTCCTGTACATACACTTCACTTGCCACTGGTATTTAACAATGTCGACTCAGGAGAGGTGTGGTTGGAGATTGCGCACCTCCTGCCACTAATGTTTCATGCACAAACACCCCTATGTGGGTATCCATAGTCTGTCAAAGACTGAAGGAGCCTGTGTTTGATATTTATATTACACACAATGCTTCAAGCAAACTACCTCCTACATAATAATACAATCGTGTTTTCGTTTTGTGTCAGGATTACATCACAAATGGACGACGGAACTGATAATTGTATAGAACTCTTAGGCATTTCATGTTTGTACATACGTTATCACCTTTCACACATGTTGAAAAATCCAATGAGCAAAGATAATGATGCAAATCCAATCTTATCCATTTTAAAATGAATTGTTCCCAAATCAAATTGTCATCACACTTAAATTAAATACATTTGAAAACATGACATTCGTTTTATTTATTTAAAAGATATTTACTTTACACGAACAATTATTTTTATAATTTGGTTGGCTTTGTTTAATGGCATATCAAACTTTTCGTGTTATTTAATGCAGATTGTAATAAGTTTATTAACGTCTTAATAATAATAATAATAATAATAATAATAATAATAATAATAATATGAAAGTAGTGCTTGCTTACTTGGTTACGCTGTGTGTTTGTTGAGGGAAAGAGGGTGGTGCTTGTTTTTAAATTACTTTGTAGAACTGAATTTCAACTCTCAGAAGTAAGTTATCCAAAATTATGCTTCGACTCAGTGTGCCCCTTTTAGGAGAGCTTTATTTCTCTGCACATTAAAAAAATGTTGTGTCTAACTCTGACCTTGTTATAATGTAACGTTGTCCGGGAACCAGCAAGTTGTAGTCTCAGTCACAAAGGAGACAAAGAATAGGAAAGAACTTCAACTCTGTTTTTTGATGTATGACATTTATTTCCTCATTGTTACGGCCACGACGTCACCCACATCTCGAACGTGATCTCGAACATACTCCCATCTCTAACATGATCTCCTTTTTAAAGCCCTTATTTTTCCCTACCAGCGATGTCATTTCACATGCATTTACATATGCGTGACCACACTACGTTAAAATAATAAAACGAGAACACTTATTGAATCAGAAAACAATAAGAACGAATAGTTAATTAATTAGATGTCTTTTTGCAGAGCACGCCTACATGCGAACATTATATTAGTAAGTTATTGTTCTATATTTAATATGAATTTGGTGTTTGAATCCCACCTTCAGTGCAATAAATGTTCCAACTTTATAAACAGATCATGAACTTTGGGCAAGAAACATACAAACACAATAGCTCCATTATAAAAGCATCCGTAGCTGATTTCTTTTCTTTTCATTTGCTCATGGCCAGTTTTTAAAACTCTTCTTAAAAATAGCATTCGTTTTTAATCAAAGGCTTATTTCCAACATGAATAGAAGTGAGATATTTCCATAATGCAGCTCTGGAAATCAATTTGTCGCACGTCAATACAATTTCAACTCTAATCCAGTCACAGATCCACGGTTTGCGTCATTCACGGATCAAGATGTTATTCACTGATTTTTCGCAGAGATCGTCTCTTCCTATTCTCCGTTTTCCATTTCGTCTGTGACAGTCAATTTAGTTTGATTGATGGTCAATTTATACGGAGAAATGACGGCAAGCTCGACCAGACTCGTTAATGACAGAATAAGAGTGAACATTTGTCATGTGGCGTTTGAAGGATGAATTTCAAGCGTGAAATATCGTAACATTATTGAAAGGATGCAATGTTAAAATACACGGTGAGTTTTCTTTCTTTTTTTTTTTTTGGTGTGTGTATAGCGATTGGTCGCTGTCAAAGATGAAGTTGTTGGAACGAGGCTTGGACATGGAAAAATGGAGGTTACGATAATTTTATCTTTGACTCTCCTAATTAATAGCAGGATTACCTGACGTTGCTCGAGCGAATGAACAGCAAAATAGAGTTAAAATGTGTGGATAGTATCTTTCTTTGTAAACTATTCCGTTAGCTTTATTTCCTCTCTTTCTCTATCTCTCTCCTCCCTTTCTCTATCTCTCGCTCTTCCTTTTCTTTATTGCTTTTTCTTTTTTACAAAGTCACCATTTATCAAGGCCCAAAGGCCACTCGAGGATAAAGGGTTAAAGAGTGTATAGTAGTCAATGGGCCAATATAGTAATCGTTACTAGTGTAAATTTGGTAAATTGAATTACTTAAGGGGAATGGCTCATCAATAACTTGTTTACGTTGGACTTGAAGACGGCCATATTGTAGTCGGCTGGAAAGCAGGAAAACGGAAGACAGTTCCACAGGTGCGTAGTTCTAAGAAAGAAGTTTTGTTCATGGAATCTACGTTTAGGTTTAGGCACAGATTTAACTGTTTAAACGTTGTCTTAAGGAGAATAGTTTCCCATCTCCCTGGAAAATCTCATCAGTATGCCCTGTATTTAAGAATTCAGGTGATCGATCATCCCCCTCTCAGTACAGGCCAATAAGTCTCCTGTGCGTCATGAGTAAGTTGCTAGAATCTGTGTTAAATACAGAAGTAATCAAACATCTCAACAAAAATAACCTTCTTAGTGACACTCAATATGGTTTCCGTTCTGCTAGATCTACAGCAGATGTCCTTACAGTTATATCGCATAGGATTAGCAAATCTCTCGACGGTGGCAATCTTTCTAGGGCAATTGCTCTTGACATATCTAAAGCCTTTGATAGGGTATGGCATAAAGGTTTACTTCATAAGATCGCTAGCTATGGTATAGCTGGAAAAGTCTTCTCAATTATTAAATCATTTCTTTCTGATAGGTTCATAAGAGTAGTAGTTGAGGGGCAAAAATCAGAAGCTCACAGTATTAATGCCGGTGTCCCTCAGGGATCCATCCTGGGCCCAACTCTTTTCCTGATCTACATTAATGATCTTCCAAATCATATCCTTACATCATTTGTAGACATTTATGCTGACGACACTACCATTTATGGTACCACATCTAAGACAGTAAACGACCAAGTTCTCTCCAATTCTCTCTCCTCTGATCTTGAGCACGTAGTACAATGGGGAAAGAAGTGGCTGGTTACTTTTAATGCATCTAAAACCAAGCTTCTCTCTTTACATCATCAACATTCTAATCCACATTTGTCATCAATTGAAATGAATGGCTCTCGTCTTCAGGAGGCCTCAAGTTTTGACAAGCTTCTGGGCTTGACCATTACTCCTGATCTTAAATGGAACACGTATATCAAATCTGTTGCCAAGGCCGCTGGAAAAATGGTGGGATCTTTCTATCGATCCAGTAGATATCTCACTGCTGATGCTATTCTCTACCTATATAAGAGCCAGGTACGTCCAAGGATGGAATACTGTTGCCACATCTGGGCAGGAGCTGCTAGAAAGGACTTGTCCTGCCTTGATAGAGTTCAAAATAGACTTCGTAGCCTCGTAGGAGATGTCCTTTTCTCCTCCTTGCAACCTCTATCTCACAGAAGAGATGTTGCGAGTTTGTCTCTGATGTATCGTTATTTTCATGGAAAGTGTTCAACTGAGCTTCAATCTATGGTCCCCCCTCGCCAAACTTTCACAAGAAACACTCGTCTAGCTGTAAACACTATCAATAATTTCCCCCACTCTTTATCTGTGCCTAAACCTAAACATAGATTCCATGAACAAAGCTTCTTTCTTAGAACTGCACGCCTGTGGAATTGTCTTCCGTTTTCCTGCTTTCCGGCTGACTACAATATGGTTGTGTTCAAGTCTAAAGTAAATAAGTTCTTGATGAGCCGTTCCATATAAGTTATTAAATTTACCAAATTTTCATTAATAATGATTACTATATTGACCAATTTCTACTGTACACTCTTTAACCCTTATCCTTGAGTGGCCTCTGGGCCTTGATAATGTGGTGATGCCTATGTAAAAAAAAAAAAAAAAAAAAAAAGATAAAGAGTGGGGGAAATTATTAATATTGTTTTCAGCTAGATGAGTGTTTCTCGTGAATGTTTGGCGAGAGGGGGGGGGTATAGATTGGAGCTCTTCCCTTTCTTGCTTTCCTTCTCTCTCTTTCTCTCTCTCTCTCTCTCTCTCTTAACGGGCTCAATATAATAGAAAAAAAAATTGCTGTTTGATGTCATTTCATTTTTTCTAAAACAATAGCTTGCAAAAAAAAAAAAAAATGTGTAAATTTGGTCTTTGATCCACGAGGGAACGAATATTACGGTATTTATTTTTTACCCCAATCAAGTAGAGATCACACTATATAACATAATGTAATATTCATAAACACATTTGAACATAGCAGAAATCTCTCAGAGTTCTCTCGGCTATCATCTCTTATCAGGAGAAAAATCGATAGCAATGAAAAAAACTTTAATAGCGAAAATCAAGAGCTATGGGGGATATATATATATATATAACTACTTCATTTACTCACATAAAATTAATATACAAAAGTATAAATTTATGCGTAAACTTTAAGTATTTTCTTCAAAAGTGCTCAATACGTAGGTAGAGCTAGTTAGTAATTTATAAAATATATATGGCGATTAAGCTACACTGAATATTCCACGTTTCATCCACTCTAGGATTCTTCAGGCTTATGGATGAAACGCGGAATATTCAGTGTAGCTTAATCGCCATATATATATATATATATATATATATATATATATATATATATATATTTAAAGTGCCAAAAGAAAATTAAAATAAACAATTTAATTTATTTTAATCATCTTTTGGCACCTTAAACTGTCTGTTAGATTTTTTTTTATACAAATGATAAATCTCATATTGCTTCTTTCCTCTGATTCATTAACCTGCAAATTTATTGTATATTTTGCAAACTTCTTCCCTTTTATGAGAAGAATTGAATTCTTTAAATTGAATAAGTTTTTTTTTGTTTATCTATACTCTTTGTCGAATAATTAAAATTTTGTATGCCTTCCTTACAGGTTTATAAGTTATTTTTTTTGAAAATTTGAATAAATTTTCAATAACAAAATTTTTTATATACATATATATATACACACACATTATATATATATATATATATATATATATATATATATATATATACACACACACACACGGGCGGCAAAGAGAATGTCTGTACTTATAATTTTTTCAAAAACTGCAAATTTAAGCTGGATTTAATGTAACTGTTTAAACAAACTATACCTCATTTGATTGGCATTTTATTCTTCTATAATTTTATTTGTTCATATTTAACTTTTAATTGAAATATCCTAGCGTTCACATCAATTCAATAAAAGACGTCATGATTCCATTTCCATTTGATGAAAACCGGTTTTCTTTTTTTGTTGCAGACAGTTGCATACAAATCCCAATAGTGACAGGAGCTTTCTATCATGTCTGAAAGTGACAGAATGTTCAACAAGCGAGATCGGAGATGTACCGCGGTACAACTCAAGCTCTCTACCGATTCAAGTTATAACAACGGGACCATTGCCAGCACCCTCAAAATGCAAATCCAGATAACAGGGACATTTCCAGGGCGAAGAAAACAAAGTTTACAGCCACAGTTATGGTCTTTGGTGTGGTTTCAAGTGAGGGTCACATCATGCCGCCTTATATCTTCAAAGTCAGCTTAATAGTCAACATCAAAGTGTACGTGGATGTGCTGAAGAGTATGGTGATCCCCCTGGTGCAATCAGATGGCCTCTGACAGACCCGATGTGTGGCAGCAGGACTTGGCGCTGGACCACAAGTCCCAAGAGACCCAGGCTTAGCTTCAAAAGGAGTGCTATGACTTTGTACTCTTCTTTCACTGGCTTCCACAACACCAAAGCCAGCCTGATCAGCACCATCCGCTAAGTATTCGCAGAGCTCCCGCCGGCGCTTGTGGAAAAGGCATGCTTCCAGTGCTAACCTGTATTGAGGCAGTGATTTAGACTGAAGGTGGCTACATTGAATAAATGTCATGTCTACTACATAATCAAGTTACCTGAATTGATTTTTTTTCAACAAAAGTTTTTAAATAAAACTGTAGTTTTGTTTTCTTTAGGGCAACAATTTTATTGTTCCACCTTGTAGTGAAATTTCATAGTCATTTCAAAATAAAACTATGGGAATAAAATGACATGGGTTCATGCCACAGGAAGAATGGTTGAAGCAATCAGGTTGAGAACAACTGCCACATATTGTACTACACTATACATGGATTTCAGAAAGGAACCCTGCTTTATAGTTAAACGCTGCATGTATTGGGAACTTAATAGCCACAGTTCTTTTATTAGATTTACAGGCTATTTTATGTTGGATTCCATGAGGAAATCAATTTGTTGGAAAGAAACAGTGAAAAACGGCTGTAATCAATCAGAAATTGGATCCTAAATTGGTAAACGGGAAGGAATTGGCAATTAAATCCCGTTGGAGCAAACTTTCCATATAATGTATTGACGCATGTTCAGAATCAAAGACCAAGAAAATTACTGGATATTTCGGAGTAGAGAAGTTATTAGTCTAATTGATGAATTCTGTGAGATTTTTCAGACATTTGAGAATTGGTTCCATGAAATTTGGGTCAATCTGTACAAGATCAATTTCAAATGGAACACTGTCTGGAAACAGATTAGTGATTGTATCGGCTTACAGCATATCTTAAACAGAAGATGCGCACGAAGTTGAATATGTTAATACGAGGGTCGTTCCAAAAGTAATGCCTCCTTTAACTTTTATATGCCTCCCCATCTGTATTTGGTTTATATATAAAAGTGTTTTTTAACATGTTTTATTAACTATTTGCTCGTATATATATATATATATATATATATATATATATATATATATACACGAGCAAATAGTTAATAAAACATGTTTAAAAAACACTTTGAAAAAGAGTTAAAAACATATTTAATTTGAAAAGGAAACACTAAGTGGACAGTCCTTAATCCACAGAGTTTCGAAGAAATACTTTCCTTCCCATCAAAGGGTAGGATTTAGCAAAATAAGATCTTACTTGATAACAAAAAGTGAAAGAGGGAAAAAGGTGAAAAAAAAAGTGATTTCATGTGAATGGATAGCCTGGTGAAAGGTTAAGTATTCAATGACGATTCACACAAGTAAAATCCAAGGGAATCGCGTAATTGGAAGATGGTCCAAAATAATCCAAAAGGCAGAAATCCGTGGAATAATTCACAAATAGGTACAAGGAAATGGGGAAAGAATTCCAATAATATTATTAAAAGAAATTATATATATATATATATATATATATATATATATATATATATATATATATTGAAATATATATATATAATTCCATGATTCTTTAGGGGGTAAAGAATTTAAATATCACAATCATGATGGAAGACTTTTATAATTCATGATTAAAACCGTTTTAAAATAAAAGGGGTGAAGAAGAGAAGAGAAAAAGGGGGGGGTCAGCTGACCGGTTTCGCCCTCCCTTTCTCAAGGCTGTATCGGGGAATTTAAAACAAAAAATAGAAAAGAGAATCGAAAATATGTACGATTTAAAAAAAAATAAAGAAAATGGGGGGGGGGGGAAAGAAAATCGGGGAAAGCAATTATAATAAAGCAACGTTATATTAATCGAAAATGCTATATATATATATATATATATATATATACACACACACGAGCAGGTCACCTGGCATTGCCCTGCTGTAAAATACACTTAAATATATTTTAATTTATGCAGATTTCATAGTATTATTATAGAGTCAGTACGCTATTTAGTATTATATTGTACCTAATTTATAGTGATTTTAAAAGTAAAAAAATATGACTTCAATGCCATCAGCTAAGATTGAAACCAAAACATGTAACTTTCTAGTCTTATAACCATGTAATCTAAATCCATATGCATGTAAAAACTTTTTAAAAAATAACACTGTTAAAGATATAAGTGTATATTTGTGCATGTGTAGAAATAACACGTTTAATTGACTCACATGCCAAGTTCAAATTTTGTTTTTTCAATTTTGATCCAATAGCAGCTATTTTTACCAACTAAAAGCCAAATTGAATTTGTTCCACAAGTCCAAATCTCCAATATATCAAGTTTCAAGTCTGACAGAATAGTTTGGTAGAAACCGTTCCTCATGCAGACAAAGTCACTTATATATATATATATATATATATATATATATATATATATATATATATATATATATGATTGCAACGATGATTGTACATACATACAAACAGGGTGAGTCACGGGAAATGGTTTAAAACAGGTTTACAGACTACCTTCCTCATTCTCTATACCTTACTCAAGGAGCATAATAAAAACATCTGCTTACCGTGACTCTCCTTGTGTGTATATATATATATATATATATATATATATATATATATATATATATCTATAAAAGTGAACGTGTCTGTCTGTCTGTCTGTGTACATTTCCCTACGCAATAACTCTGTCAATTTTTAGTCTATAGACTCGAAATTTGAAATACCGGGTACTGAGATTTGGGAAAATCGATGTGACGGGTGTCAGCCAGAAATTTGGCTGTTAAGGGGTCAAATTTCAACGATTTGACCTTTAAGAACTCTACCAAACTCCTCCGACAATTTTGGGTCTAGACACTTGAAATTTTAGATATAGGTTCCTTGAACCTGGATCTAACTTAATAAAGTGATTTGAGCCCGAAACTATAAATTTTAAGGGGTCATAATAGGGGTCAAATTAAAAAAAAAATTGACTTTTTTTTGTTTTGCTAAGCGTACACCTCAAAACACCCGGGCAACGCCGGGCTGAAATGCTAGTATATTATAAAGACATCCATAGACAGAGTATTTCGTGATATCCTAGCTCTTCAATACAGCTATAAAAGTAACTTCCTCAAGCTTCGACTGTTGAAAAGGCCATTTGTCTACGGATACGGTAGGAGAAATCTCAATGATAAACATTGTCAAACACTGGAAGCTCTATTTGTTTACACATTTATATCCTATGATATGCACGTAACATGGCCGTTATGTCTGAACTGTATTTGTTACATTTCAAACCTCTTGGCCCCACATGCTGTCTCAGAAGAAACCAAATCTGACTAAGCATTTTCTTTTTAAATGCAAATGAAATGCATTTATTAATGGTTCCTCCAAAACAACACACTTCATTTTTTTGTAAAAGTCTTTTCGCACACATGTGCTTTTAAAACATACACTTCTATCTTCCTTGGCACACATTTTGCTTCTCCTCTCGAATACGTGATGTATTTTTGATCTCCTTTTCTTGTGATGCAAGCTCGCGCTCACTTGCTAATTTGCATGCATGTGTTAGCTGCTGCTAATACTTTTGCAAGCCAGCTATCCTTTGGCTGCTGCTGATTTTCTCACATGCACTCATAGATGCTCTGTTATATATATATATATATATATATATATATATATATATATATTAAATTGTAATTCAATGAATTTCAAAAAGCTCTCATTGAAATGAAATGAAGTGGTTGAGTTTCATATCAAAGAATTTTTATTATTCTAAGCAAAACAAAGAATGCTTTAGAAAATTAATCTCCTTAACCTATAGGGTTTCGATGTCTACCATCTCATCAGAGGAGAGAAAATATTAGCAAATACTTATAAAAGTATGTACCCTATTTGCTAAAGTCAGTGAGACATGGAAAGTCAAAATCAAAATAATAAATTTATCAAAAGTCCTGGAGCAGGAGGATTTGCAGAAAAAGGGATATGAATGTTTTTTTAGATCCAGCTTGCTTGGTAAAATCCATGTTATGCGTTCTTTACATCCGTTTGGTAATAAGGTCCAAGTTATATATTGGGTAATCCGCATAGCTGTGTAGATATCCGAATCGGGCAAGTGCTTGTATAAATTGGGATAACTTATAGAATATTACTGCCAGTAATATTTTGTATACCTACAATCTCACGTTTCCATAACAACTGATTGTTAAATAAAAACTATTCTGAAGTATATATATATATATATATATATATATATATATATATATATATATATATATATATCTTACTTAGAATGTGTTACATGCTACACACAAAAAGTGCCAATCAATCATTAATAAAATGCACAATCTAATACAAATAAACTTCAGTCTACGTCTGACTTGTCCACCAAATGTTTAATATGAATGTCCAACAGACTTTGTGCTATGGACACTTCCTCCTCCTCCTTAATTATTTTGAGCTTTGGTGAAATAGGCAAAATGTCTTAGAAAAAACAAATAAGATGCAATTTTTTTTTTTTTTTTAATTTTATATATTTTTTTCCTGACTTATATCATAAAATTTTCAGATAAACTATCTCAGAGACTAGAGTTTTAGTTTAATAATAAAGGTAAAGGTGTTGCCTTTTCTTTAAAGTTAGTAAAGTCTGTTTACTTGTTATCGGAGCGTCTGCCTGTGGGTAATGATGAAACGACTCATTTTGTATAGAATTTATAAGCTGTTAGCGTAGTTAAAACCAGAAAAGGTTCTTTGAAAACATCGTCAAAGAATAAATACACTTACAGTATACGCATGCTTATATTTCAGCAATAAAGTTATCAGCATCTCATTGTTAAGACCAAAATATTTGCTTATAATATTATTTTCAATTATTGATCTCACATTATGATCTTCAGTTCTAAGTGAGTTCTCATATTTTCAATAAGCCAAAGTGTTTAATAGTGACTCTATTAAAGTTGTACATGTTTTCTTTTTTTTGTCGTGTGTGAACTATTAAGCATTAATAAAGTAATTTAATCAGAAAAAAAAAACAAGTAGCAACACAAACTAATCAACAAACTACAATGTGTCTGATATTAGTACACGCTATAGATACTTATGTTTTTCATCATCACAGTACATTGTGAAGAAGGAACAAAAAGAAAAGTTAAAAGAATAAACCTTACCTCTGCTAACAACACAATTCGTTTGCCATCCGGCCAGATGATGTGGTCAACTTGTGAACGCACTTTCTCCCATGTCAACTCTTGTGTACGGAGACTTCCCTGAAAAGAAAGAAGACTAGTTTATAAAAGTAAAAAAAAAACCCAAAAAACAAAAAAAAAACAGTAAAGCAAATTTATGAAAAACTTTTAATCAAAATATTAGAACATGCCATGGTGGGTACCAGTGAAGATTGATGATTCAGTATGCTGTGTTCAAATCCTGTCAAATAACGTTACTTTCATTATGAATTTTGGCAACCTCCACTTCTGTGGACCCTTCTGTGAGTAACTGACTATAAAAAGGAATCAGAGGAAACCAATGTCAATAGAAGAATCCATCCAGTTTAAAATTAAATCTAACGTGCTTAATCATGCGAAAAAGAAATGTTAAAAATATGACTTTGTATCGAGTACTGTTGTCATATTTTTGCCAGGTGCCTATCTGTTCCATTTGAGGGTTTTTGAAAAGAAAGTTCAGAAACATAACTAATTTGGTTGGCACTCGCCCTCTCCCTCACAGACGTGATGTTGTGAGTCTCAGTGTTTTATATAAGTACTATCCCTGCTTACTTTGTTCTAGCTATCAAAAATATAGGTTTTCCTTCCATTTTCCTTCATAATCTTCAAAATCCATTTGAAAATTGAATTTATTGCAGTTTTCATTAATATTCGACTTTTTCGTTGATTTTATTTATTTTTTTTTTGGGGGGGGGAGAGGGATTACTTTTTAAAAATGTTTCCTCCACTTTTTTCAACAGGTTTTTCTTTTAATTTCCCTCCATTTGTCTTCTCTGTTTTTCAACTCTCCATTCGAGACATTATAGAAATGTTTCTTTAGTTTCAGTATTTTCTATCAACACTATTATGGCATGTGTGCTTCAGAATTTTCTTATTTCCTGCTTCTTTTGTTCCAGCTCGCTTGACTTGTTGGTCTAGTGGTCTTCATCAATTCCATTTCAGATATGTCATTCAAATACACCTTCCATTTCATGTAGCTTTTTTTCAAGAACTGCACATCTGTGGAGCTCTCTTCCTACATCCCCTATCCATGTTTTATTTAGTTCCTTACGTCAAGTGCTGAATACAAATTGTGGGGGATTCTTGATCCTGACTTCAGACTTCATTCAACCCAGATAATATGCATGAAATCAAATCTTTATGAGTAAAGATACGATCAGCTATGTTAAAGCCAAGGATTTATTACCATAAAAAAATGAACTTTAGATAACAATTTTACATATCTGCATCATACACGTTTTTCTCTCACATAAAAATATAAATACGTAAAAAAAATAACATATTAGTCAGTTATCCAGCATCACAAAAACTAAACACCTTAAAATTTTTTCGTTTTTCCCCTGTCAGTTATATGAGGGTCGTTCCAAAAGTAAAGCCCCCTATGTCATAGTTTAAACTCAAAAAGTTGAAGAGCTACGAAGACAGAATTCCTGTATTGAGAATTGTAGTGACTAGGGCTAGGACAACAGCATATTCTTTTCCTTGTTTTGACTCTTGGGTGTGTATCCGTTGATTTATTATATGCTTTTATATAGAGTGATGTGGTTCTCAGTGTTGATTAACTGTGTCTTTATTGGATATATACCCGAGAGTCAAAACAATGAGAAGAATATTCTGTTGTCATAGCCCTAGTAGTGACTATGTAGAAAAATAAATTCTGGAGCACAAAATGTTGCCCATTTTAATGGAACCACTCCTGTTTTCTTAGCTCTTAAACATTTTAGTTTTTTTTTAAGTTAAATTCAATTTTTTTTTTTGTGATTTTTGCAAAAGAATAACAAAGAAGCACCGAAAAAAAGGAGCATTTAATATCAAACATATTTTCAACAACTAAAAAAAAAAAAAAAAAAAAAAAAAGAAAAAAAAAGAAAAATAGAAAAAAGAAGAAAAAAAAAAAAAAAAAAGAAAAATAGAAAAAAGCTTCCACTTACCACATCAATTTCTGTATTAGAGTGACCCATATTACACACAATGCAACCATTTTTCAAACGGTCTAAATGCTCTCTGGTTACTACATTTTTATTGCCTGCAAGAAAATAAACACGAGAAATTAAGATTTCTTTGTTGAATCTATTCATTACTAGCGGGACCTATGGAAATTCCACAGAGGCATCTTTCATATTGCTGCTGGGCATTCTATGGAGATTCAGCATGGATTCAGACCCTGCAATATCATTGTACCTATTTACTATGCCTCCCCACGGGACAGAGTTAGACACCAGGGTCGTTTTTTAACGTGGAGAAAAGGTACAAAAATAAAAATTGTCTCAGTCGTGAAGGATTTCTCCTCCACCGAAAGAGAACAAGAAATGGAAGTGCAGCATCTGGAGAACAGATACTACACTTTGATCTTGACCAAAAGGCCAAGTACACTTAATATACACTGCAATATCATTGTAGCCCTTTTGTTAAAACTGTAAAAGTATTTATCTAAGTGATCTCGTTAATGCAGTATCAGAATATATCTGGTTAGTACGGTCTACCTTCAAGATTCTTGTAAGAGTCTGTGACATATTTCCATTGTATAAATGCCCGGCACAAACAGAAACCTTGTAATAGCATTATACCATTTTTAGATAGAACGGATCCTAGCCAGATGACTAAGAACATATATTTTAGTTTAGTGATCGGGAGATCCTATTTATATTAAAAAGGAGGGTCGAAGGTGATCTCTTATATGCTTATTTAATGTTCGTAGTATGTTATCACCTTCGACCCTCCTTTTTAATAAATAAGATTTCCTAATTGAATAATTTATAATCTAGAAACTGTGACACACTTACACACATACGTTAAATGTACTACGGTATCAATATATAGATATTAAATACGAGTTAATCAACATTTGCTGTTTTATATATATATATAAATACTTTGCAAGGATGCGATAGAGGTAAAATAGTTTCGCTTGTTTTCTTTTCCTTATAAGGAAAATGTTTTCCATAATGTTTTATTGTTAAAGTGTTTTTTTTATTCAATAAGTCTGAAGAACGGCTGTTCTTGTGAAAATTTTCAAACAACATAATGTTTGAATTTGTCAAAATGGTCTTGAAACAATCGTAACTAACTTTTTGTTGCTATCAACCCATTCTTTGAAGTTTTGATTATTGTTAAAACAGTGTGTGTATATATATATATATATATATATATATATATATATATATATATATATATATATATATATTTAAAGTGATGGTTGTGTTGTTCCAACGAGAGAAAAAAATGTATATTTAAAAGCGTGTAGCCATCAACAATTGTGGGTTTTTCAGCCTTTTATCATTTTGTACAGCTCTCTTCAGATATATATTCAGATACGCACACACAATAACACACCACACATGTGTGTGTGTATGCGTATATTATCAAACAAGAAAGAAAGTCATAAAAAAACATGAAAATCTTTACCAAATGAACAAAAAAAAACCCCTCCCCTCCAAAAGAACTTAACTCTAATTGGACCCCACAGCATGCTGACCATTGGCAACAAAAGTCTGAGACTAACATTTCTCTGAAAAACACACTTAGAATCATTAGATGTAAAATGTTCTCCAGAATAACCCTTCCCTTAAAAAAAACTTTATATAAAAATATATCTGAAGAGAGCTGTACAAAGCTTGAAAAGTGTTCTAAAAATATTTTAAAATAAAAAATGATAAAAGGCTGAAAAACCCACAATTGTTTATGGCTACACTCTTATATATATATATATATATATATATATATATATATATATAACTCAATATCTATGTATTTGTGATGTATTTTCCCTACAGAAACAAAGGTAAGAAAATTTACACAAAATTTACTTTTTTTTTACTAGGAAGACCACTTGAGGATAAGGGTTAAATGAGTGTACTATCTAAAATTTATTGTAGAAGACAATGGGAGGTTTTACCGAGTCTCTAACTGATTTACCTCTTCAAAACTTGAAATATATCCAATTTTTATGAAATTTATATCCTATGTATAAAATTCTTGCAAAAAGATGATGAACATAGCCCCACTCTGTACAGTGACCCCTTTTAAAATTTCAAATTAGTGATGGGACAATTCCAATATTTTTCCCGATTCTAATACAATTACCAATTACGATTCTGATTCTTTATAAATCACTGCTTATTATAATCATAGAGTTGTTATTTTTTCCCTATTAGTATATAAACTGTAATTACTGTTTAGCATGCATATATTTTCCCTCGTGTAAAAATACACTTGTGGGTAGAGGCAATCTCTTAATTTTTGCTTTACTGGTTGTTTAAAATCAATATTTATTATTATATCATTACTACCAGCGAGTCAAATAAAGAAAAAAAAAAAAGAAACATAATTAAAGGAATCGTTTTTGGCATAGGAAAATAGGTACAACTTTTTTCTGATTTGGATATTGATTCCAATACCCTCAAAAATTCTGATTTTTCTGATTCCTGATTAATCATCCCTACACATATCTGATTTTAATGAAATTTAAATCACTGAAGACACTAATTCAGGGATTTCCAACATCTCAGATTCTTTTCACTATATTTTGTCAGCAAATCAAGATGGAGTGGGCAGTAAAAACTAATAAAATAATGTGTGTTTATGATCCCCATTCAGTGACTATCAATGTCGGGTCTTCCTGCTAGTATTATTTAGTTGCATCAGACATTTTCATTTACTATTATCTCTTAGTACTTTGTTTCAGTTGTATATTATGTAAAGAGTGGTTGTCTGTCTGCATGTATGTCCAACTACAAGTAAAAAAACTACAAAACAAACACCCCAAAAGTTGGTATAATCTTGATAAGTGTTATGCTGGATAAAGAAAATTTTAAATTTAGAAAAAAATTATTCTTCGATCTTAAACTGGCACAGATTTCGTTAAGCGTCATTTTATGTACTAACTAGCAAAAATACCCGTGATATGTTAAGGTACCGGCTTTGCAGGTACCTGAGTGTACTGCAAAGTCCTAACCTTAACCTTTGACTTTGGCCTTGAAAAATAGAGTGCGGCATCTCTAGGTCGGAGACCATCATCATGTCAGGTTTGGTTGTGATCAGTCCAGAGTATATTTACATAGGCTATGACCTTGACCTTTCACCTTTTGAAAAGTGATGTGCATCACCCCTAGGTGGAAGACCATCATGCCAGGTTTAGTCATAATCGGTCCAGTGGTGTTGGCTGTACATACAGACACACACACGAATGCTACTACTTATATATATATATATATATATATATAAAGGCTACAGCATCAAAGAGGTTCCTTGATGGAGCAAGTTGCACAAAATACCCACAAAGTTGGTTTAATCTTGATCAATGTTACACTGGATAAAGAAAATTTTCAAGTTAGAAAAAAAATTATTCATTCCTTGACCTTAAACTGGCAGATTTCGTTAGGGGCCATTTGATGTACTAACTAGCAAAGTCCTGACCTTAACCTTTGATCTTGGCCTTGAAACATAATATGCACCATCCCTAGGTCTGAGACCATCATCATGTGGTTGTGGTTGGTACAGTGGTATGGGATGTAAGAGAGTATATATACAAATACACTATGACCACGACCTTTGACCTTGGAAAATGGTGTGCACCATCCCTAGGTGGAGAACCATAGTCATGCCAGGTTTGGTCATGATCGATCCAGTAGTGTGAACTGTACATACACACACACACACACACTACTACTTTATATATATGTAGATGGCTACAGTGTTGAGGAGTTTTTTTTGATGGAGCATCGATCATAGTGTGTGGTCTAAAAAATTGAGAGCATCATCACCCCTGCCTCCTATCCATGAGGCTGCCAATGCAAAAGATGAGCTGACTGCATCAATGAGGATTTGAAAAGCACTGGCCTCAAACCTGAACAAGCAATGGATCGAGAGTGGTATCAAATGAACATCAAACCCTGGTCGACATGGCAGAACTTCTAATCGTCGGACATGGGGAAGAAAGGGAAATAAAACAGACAAGAATATGGTTGAAACGGCGTAAAACAAACCAAACCCCGACTTTTTCTTAGTTTTGCTTGGTGTCTGCCAACCACTTCATCAAGGAAGCTAAGCCCCCCTGCCTCCCTCCTTAGTAAGTACAGATAGTTTATAATGTGAGCTCCACCTAGTTTCATTTTTGAATAAACTTTTTTTAAAGAAAAAAGAAAAAGCAATTCACTTATATGACAATTAAAAACAATTCTATTCTTAATCCATCTCCGAAAAATTATTTTCAAAGGTGCCATGCCCCTTTATCTTGGCAGCAACTTTTGCAATTCTAAACATCGTTTCCAGAGAATTAATTGATTAATTAATTAATTAAATTCCAGACTTCCAAGAACCTTTTTGCAGCCGAACCTTAAAGGAACTGTGCAAACTTGTTCATCAAAGTAATCAAAATAATATTAATAAAAGAAAAAGAAAAACACACTCAGATGCATCCATTTGAACAGCTGACAAACACAGCCTCTTTTAGAGAGGCGTAGTAAATTAATGAAAATAGAACTGAGCAAACTATTATTTGCAACATGAAGCGGACCAAGAAAAAGCTATTTTTTGAAGTGTAAATGATAAAAATCAACCAGACTTTTTTATTATATGCTAGGAAATGCGAGGAAAACTGAACGAGGGACAACGCCTCTGTCAGAGATAGAAGGATGCCCCATGAAACAACCCTTCCTCATTCAAACATCCGCATCATATTTAATTGGATTCGATGCAGATTATCAACTCAGAATGTAATCTAGATGGAGGAGGTCTGCAAGGCTGAGGTTAGTTCCTCGAATACAGAAGATGGTGAAAGCATGGTGCCTGTTGGAAAATTAATGGCAACGTATTTCTGGCTCATTAATATCTGCATGGGTCATGAAATGCAAAATGCTTTGAATAGAAAAGTATTTTGTGTATATATCTTTACTATTATATAAAAGCCTGTGTGTGTGAGTTCCTTTCTCATAAGTTCCGAAAAGGCTGAGCCTATCTTTTGCAAATTTCACACAAAGGTAATTTACATGTCTGGCAGTGTTCTTAGATATGTTTTGTTCATAAATTCATCCGATAAGTATCAAAAATCGAAAAATCACATCCTAAAAATAGTCTTTCTCTCTGATAATGAAAAAAAAAAAAGAATTTTTGCAGGGGAATATTTTATGTTACACCAGCCAAAGGAAATAATAAATTTTCAGCCAATCATTTCCTCTTAAAAAAAAATATTGTCCATTGGAGATACAGCTCAGTGGTAGAGAATTCAACTACAGATCGGATGATCCCCTGTTCAAGCCTGGGTGTATCTCACTATTTTATTTTGATTTTTTCTTTATTAATCAGTTCAATTTACAAGAAAAGAAGAGGTGCCAGTTAAAATTGCCACAAATCATTTCTTTGTTTTCGCATTTTAAAACTAAACATTAACCAGAAGTGACTTTTCTAGGGCATTCATCATTAATCTCAAATATCATCTGATGTGATATTGTAAACGAACACAGACGGAATTTGATGAACGACATTATCATTATTATATTATTTTTATTTTTTTGTGAATTAGTTCACTAAGCAAATTATTCCTTGTAATATATAATAATCAATACAATATAATAATACATATGCAATCTGCATAAATTAAAATCTGTTTAAGCGCATTGTTTGACCTGGCTTTTTCAAACTGATATGCTATCATGCACAAACAAGCACACAAATGTATCTCAAGTACGCACAGGTTATCTACCCTTGTCGTGATTTCCGATTTGTCCGACAGGTGGCATTCGCTACTTTCTCTTACGTTCTCTATTTCTTTCTTTCATTTGAAGTGTGGAAGCGAACACATGCCCATTACACACACACCTTGACAGAGCGTGTTTCCTTTTTCAAGGTAAGAATGAATACACATGTATACCTTAATGAACTTTTACATGAACATTCAACAATATACTTTAATGAACTCTTGTTATCACATACAAACACCAGACATATGTATGCACAATAAACAATACATGCATGAACACTTAACTTTATGCATTTTCATTTGTATAACTTCACATACACCTGCATGTATACACAACCCACTCTGTTCGGTTAGTGTTTACTGATTAAAACAGATAAATTGTAGAAGCGTTTATGTTGTTTAATTGTAAGAGTTTATAATGAGTGCATGTCTTTGACAAAACTTATTTAATGATTCTAGCTTGTTTAAACTTAAAAGAATGATCATGTTCTAATGCATGAGAAAATAGTGCATTTAGGGAATTGTTATTCATTGGCAGGATGTAGGATGTTGGATTCCCGGCTGCCATTGGCAGCTGAAAGAAGGAAAGTGCAGTTGAGGAGGCCAGAAGTGATACAAGGATTTTTTTAAAAGCAAACATGAAACGTGACATTGATACAGACACTTGGGAGATGCAGGTCAAGGACAGCCAAACTTGGAGGCAGAACATTGCCAAAGGCACAGTTACCTTTGAGGCTAACTGACGTATGGTTTGATTGTTTTGTTTTACGGCATATCAATTCTTTTTGGATTATTTAATGCCGAATCCAGTTATTTTGGAAACAGTTTTTATACTTTAAGTTCTTTATATCTTTGAATATTCATTTGTAGAGTTTGTTTGTTTTACAACACATTAACCCTTTTTGGGTTATTTAATGCTGAATCCAGTTATTTTGGAAATAGTATTTATATTGCCTCCAGTTATTTTGTAGAAGTTTTTTTTATTCTTCAAGCTCTTTGTATCTTCAATCACTAGTTTTTAGTGTTTAGTTTGGTTGTTTTATAGTGGATTTTATCATTTTTGTTCCCTGCGAAACATGAATGAGTTTTGCAATGGGAGACGGAAAAGGGTTACAGTATTAATGTTTGGTATAATTTTAGTTAGGAAACCAGTCAGGAAGTGGGGGAAATAGAAAGAAAAAGGGAAAAGGGGACGAAAGGCGGGTTTTTGTTTTTGGTTTTTGTAGAACATAAGTAATTTTTGCAAAAGGCAGTAGAAAAACAAAAAGCATCAATGTTAGGTGCATTTTGTCACAGGAAGCCAATATCTTCAGACATCCTGATCTTGTAGCATAAGCTAACATATGGACCTTAAGGAGAACTGAAGGAGGGAGAGAGAAAAACATTCTCAAGTCAACCCTCCAAATGGAAATGGAACTACCTGCTCTCACCGCAAAAGGCAGTTTAAGACCTTGTCAGCCATCTCCACACGCGTCAAAACCCAGAACATGACGACCATCCTCACTGCTGAGGAATCACCAAGATTTTTATATCCCTTTAATGTTTTTAATCATATTCAACCATCAATTAAACATAAATCCCTCTTTCTAAATTGATAGACTATAAGTTATATATTAAAAAAAAAACAACATATTTTTAAGGTATATATTCCTTATAACATCATCCAAATTGTTTCAAATAACAAGCTCAATGAAATTATGTTTCGAAATTCAGAGCATTTATACTAGTTGGTTGCATCCTAATGACTAAAGGAAAGAATCAGTTCACAAACAATATTTTGTTGATTTTTGTATTCCTTTTTTGTTTTTTACTATATTATGCATGTTTGATAATCCATAATGAAAAGTATTGCCATTGGTTTACAGTTGCTGCATTAAATATCAATAAAAATAATACTTTTTTTTTGTCTCTGAAGAGCAACCAAATTAATCAAAGACCATATTTTTTAGCAGCTGCTGTGTTGTTTAATTGTTCAGTTTATAATGACTCAAGTATTCAGAAAAAATTAATTCAAATGAATTTAATGAGTCTAGCTTGTTTAAAGTTAAAAGAATGGTCATGTATTACAACATGGCCATTCTTTTGAATTGCATGAGAGAATTGTACATTTAGGGAATTTTTATTTTTATATCTCTTATGTTCACCAATAAGTATTAAACATTCCTCAAATTTCATTTTCTTTGGAATGTTCTAAAAGGTTTTTGTGAACATAATATGGGCAGAACCTCCCACTGGAAAATCTGAATGTTTCAGAATTAAATTTGATCTATATTCATTAGACACATTCAATTTCTTAAGCTTAAGCCTTTAATTTTATACATTTGGATTTTAATCAGTTTTGAAAAATTTATAAAAAATAATGTGTCTATGTTACTCACCATATTGTTTAGAATATATAGTCTAGAATTCATAATGATCTGTTTATTACTTCAGATTACCCTGTACACACGCACATATTAAACTTTATATATAGAGAGGATATTAGTAAAGTATGAAAATAAATTTCTGAAAAAAAAAAAAAAAAATTGCTATAAATATATATTTTCATATTATATTCTACTACTAAGATGTATTCATATCTTGAGCACTATTGAAGTAAATACTGAAAATCTATATACAATATATTATATCACCTTATAATATTATGCATAAATTAAATAACATATATGTCATCTAGTATAGTTTCTTTGTAGAACTGGCTCAATGAATTGTTAACCTAACACCTCAGTTTTCTCCTATTAATCAATAAAAAACAGGTGTTGCTTACCTGTACAGGTGATAAGAATATCAATCTGACGAACAACTTCATTTAGTTTCACAACTCTAAAGCCGTCCATGCTAGAAAATAAAATAAAAAAATTTTGTTTTTATTCATCTTGGTTGCATTTGGATTATTCAGACAACTGAATTTGTACGGAATTTTTAATATTTATTTAATCCACGAGAGTAGCGTGTTCTCATTCCATCAGCTGTGATTGGATAGAAATCTGAAGCAACTTGCAATACAGGAACAATAAAATTGTCACTCTAGAGAAAGCAATATGATTCCATTTCCATTTGATGAAAATCGGCTTTCTTTTTTTGTTGCAGACCACTCTTTATCTGTGCCTAAATCAAAACGTGAATTCCATGAACAAAGCTTCTTTCTTAGAACTGCATGCCTGTGGAACTCTGTTCCGTCTGCCTGCTTCCCACCTGACTACAACCTGGATGTCTTCAAGTCCAACATTAACAAATTCCTAATGAACCGCCCCCTTAAGTAAACACTTCATCAAATCTCCACACTAACGTACTGTACTTGCAATAACCCTTATCCCTGAGTGGCTTCCGGGCTTTGATGAGTGGTGACCACCATGTAAAAAAAAAACAAAAAAAAAAAAAACAACATCTACTAGTTGGCCAGTTGTGTACAAATCCCAAGAGCAATAGGAGCCTTATATCATGTTCGAAAGTGACATAGATTGGAGATGCACGACTGAACAACTCATGCTCTCTACCGATCCAAGTTATGACAACAGGACCATTGCCAGCACCCTCAAAATGCATTGCTAGATTGCCACGAATAATAAGGACGTGCCCAGGATGATGAAAATAAAGTCAACACCAAAGTGTACCCGGATGTGCTGAAGCGTGTGATGCAATTAGGTGGCCGCTGGCAGACCCTGGCTGTATCAGGAAGACTTGCCGCCAGCCCACAATTTTATCGTTCACCCTGTATATATATGATTGGTTTGGTGTAATTTGGCATATCAACCTTTTTTTTTTTCTTTCTTTCTTTGATGCCGAGTTCTGTCATTTAATTTTTTTTTTTTTTTGTGGGTTAGATATTTAAATTTATTCAGTAAATCAAGTCAACCTTTTTTTTTTTTTGCATCATTAGGTGATGTGTTTCTTTTTTTTTGTTTTTTTTTAAAATAAAGTTTGATTGAGTTAAAATTATATCCTTTTGTATAAATTTACTTTTTTTCAGAAATGTTTGTAATAGGTTGATGAGTAGTGGGTTATTTAAGTTTTGGT
The DNA here is from genome assembly GCF_053919585.1 of Euprymna scolopes. Classification (NCBI taxonomy): domain Eukaryota; kingdom Metazoa; phylum Mollusca; class Cephalopoda; order Sepiida; family Sepiolidae; genus Euprymna; species Euprymna scolopes. Next base: position 90,655,444 of record NC_136505.1, read on the forward strand.
TCTTTAAGGATCTGAGTACTGATAGGGAGTCTGAAAAAATTATAAATTTTTGTGAGGTCAATAATGAGGTCTAATGCCAGATCTAGAGCTGTGGCTTTGGCACTAACAATTGAAGCATAGTCTGGTGGTCGCTTCTGTAAGGTAATGTTATTGGATATGACTCCGCATCCAGTTCTGTTGTTGTCTTTGGGACAATCTGAAAATATGCTGATGGTTTGGGTATTTTTCCTGAATGTTAAGTTTTTCTTGATAGGTCAGTGGATGAGTTTGAACTAAACAAGCTCCCAAGAAATCAAAGATAATTTCAGGTTGTTTTAGTAGCCAAGGTGATTAATTTGAAAATCCTTTAAAAAAATATTTAAAAAAAAAAAAACATAATATGATGTAAGATTTTTTTTCTCAAATATATGAGCTTTTTTTTTATCCAAATTTTTGGCTTCATGAACTATCCTTATGGTGATATCAAGAATGTTTTTTCATAGTCAAGATCTGAAATTGTTTCAGATTTTTCAGTATAGGATTTAAAAGAAAAATAATTCATTTATTTGAAAAAAATCCTGCATCATGTTCTCTGGTTTCTTAATGGATTTTCCAAATTTTACTGCATATATATATATATATATATATATATATATATATATATATATATGTGTGTGTGTGTGTGTGTGTGTGCAATGCCTTTATTTAGTCTCAAGTGACAGTGGACACCTCTGTAAGGGTAGCTTCATGTGTAAGTATGAGGTAACACTTGCGCACCCCCCCCCCCAACACCACCTCTCCTAAATTGGCAAAGAGAGGCTCAAAACTGACTGAAAACAATGCTGAGATAAGCGGAAAGTAGATGCAGCATCTGGAATTCTGAAAAATGGTCACCCATACTAGTACTAACCAGGATCAACGTTGCTTAACTTTAGTGATCTAATGGGAACCGGTGTGTCAACATGTTCAATTTGACATCATAATCATGTTGACACGGGTTCTCATCAGATCACCAAAGTTAAGTCGAGCTTGTTTAGTACTTGTTTAGTACTTAAAATGGGTGACCATTTGTGTATTCTAGGTGTGTATGTGCTCTCCAGTTATCTTGGCATTGTTTCCTGCCATTCTTGGGCCTCTCCTTGTCATTAGACCCAAGAAGTGCCAATCCAGAAGAGGTGTGGTTGGCGATTCCGCAACCCTCGCTTCACAATTACATGCGCAACTACCCTTACGAGGATGTCCATTATCTCTTGAGAGCGGAGGCATTGGTGTATGCAGTGATAAGTAGCAAGGCTGCACATCTAAAAAACAAGAACGGGTTTAAGATACCCAGAATTCATGCTAGAATTGTCCACAAATGGCATAACAAATAAAGTATTAAGTAAAATTCTGGCTGAAGCTGATCGATATTGACCACATGAAAGTTGTAGTTGAACAAAATTGGCATTGCACACATTATCAAGATTTTCAAATCCAGGTCGGAAAATAAATTGCTTTAAAATATCCACTTTAAAAAGTTTAAATTACATTTTTGGCCAAACCAATATACATATTTTTCATACTTTTTTTTTTTTTTTAACACAGGCATCACTACATTATCAAGGCCAAGAGGCCACTCAAGGATAAGGGTTAAAGAGTGTACAGTAGAAATTGGAAAATATAGTAATCATTAGTAATGAAAATTCGGTAAATTTGTTAACTTATATGGAACGGCTCATCAAGAACTTGTTTACGTTAGACTTGAAGACAACCATATTGTAGTCAGCCGGAAAGCAGGAAAACGGAAGACAATTCCACAGGCGTGCAGTTCTAAGAAAGAAGCTTTGTTCATGGAATCTATGTTTAGGTTTAGGCACAGATAAAGAGTGGGGGGAATTATTGATAGTGTCCTCAGCTAGACGAGTGTTTCTTGTGTCAAACACTTTCCATGAAAATAACGATACATCAGAGACAAGCTTGCAACATCTCTTCTGTGAGAAAGAGGTTACAGGGAAGAGAAAAGGACATCTCCTACGCGGCTACGAAGTCTATTTTGAACTCTATCAAGACAGGACAAGTTCTTTCTAGCTGCTCCTGTCCAGATGTGGCAACAGTATTCCATCCTTGGACGTACCTGGCTCTTATATAGATAGAGAATTGCATCAGCAGTGAGATATCTACTGGATCGATAGAAAGATCCCATCATTTTTCCAGTGGCCCTGGCAACAGATTTGATGTACGTGTTCCATTTAAGATCAGGAGTATTCAATACAAATTCATAAAACTATTTAAACTGAATTCAGAAGCCAGATCAGAATACATGAAAAGATTTGCTTTCGGTTTGGCTGTTTTATTTTATACCATATCAACCCTTTTTGGGTTACTTAATGCCAAATCCAGTATTTAAAAAGTTTTTTATGCTTCAAGTTCTTTAAACATTTATTCCTGGAGTTTGGTTTGTTTTTTTTGTATTGCAAAATTGTTTCTGTTTTTGATTTTCTACAACATGCTTCAGTTTTGAAAAACGAAAAGGAAAAAAAAAACAAAAAAAACAATAACATTAATGTTTGGTCAGAAAACCAATATCTTCAAACAGTCTGATCTTGTAGCACCATGGTAAATGAAAATATCTTCCTGTCTGCTATTGAGACGTGCAATACAATGAAAATTTGTAAAACGTTTCTGTTTATATTTTTATTATTACCCAATCTTCATTATCTAAGGATGGTATTTTTTTTATTCTTGCTCATGATTTCTTTGATGTATTCAATTTCTATTGTTTCTTCCTCTGGTTTGTCCGGTTTCAATATTCATACCATGTCTCATTCCCACCTTTGTATTTTCCTGTCCCCTACTGAGATGTGTAAAACAACGAAAGTTCTCAGCAACTTACCAAGCTTGAAGAGCGCAGATCGGATCAATTTCAGTAACCATAACAACACAGCCCATTCCTTTCAATGCTTGGGCACAACCTTTTCCAACCTGAAAAAGAATGGAACAAGAGTGAGGTCAGGAGAATCATCACATTTTCAACTGGGCACAGAAGATAAAGTAGAAATCAAAAACAGAAGAAGAAAATTGTAGAATAGAAAAAAAATATTCCTTTGATTTTGGTTAAAAAAAAAAAAAAAAAAAAATGGTCATGATAGGTTTTTATTTACATTTCTCTCCTTCGCCTTGACACATGTGTAATTTGTAGATGGGCAGACCAAGGTACAAACACTAAAAACCTCATCATGTTCAATTTAACACCCTTTTTACAAGTCACCTATCTCACTTAGCTATCTGTATATTCCTCTCACCCTCTCTCATTCTATATTGATTCAACCATCAGCATCATCATCATCATCACATTTATTTTACATGCTCTCATGTGTTGGAAAATTTTTAGAATGTAACTTAAAAACTAACCTATCTCTGGCCAGGTCTTTATCCCTCTTTTGCTCAAGCTTATTATCGCTTATTCCCTTGTCTTCTTTGGCATTCCCCTGTGAACTGGCCCTACTAATTCAACTGTTCTACATCTACTAACTCAATTTTCTATCTATTCTTATCTCTATATAAATAAAATGAACTCATTTTTTCCCGTCTGATTTTGACATTAATAGGATTAAAAATCAAGATATTTCATGCAAATATAATATGCACAAACGGCAGAACAATATCTGAGGTGTGTTATAGGCTTATTATTTCTCAAATTCCTCGATAATCTTAGATTTCTATACTTTTTCTGCTGAGAAGTCACGGCCAAAATCGGTTAAGATCAATGGAAGTGGTAAAATATTTTCTCTCTAATAAATTCCTCCTCCCCCTGCCACCACTTAACACCGTTTGGGGATCGTTCACAAGGAACAGTTGAGAAGAGAACACCGGTTTGGCTTCGTAGTTCTTTCATGTGAAGTTATTTAAAATCACTAAACTAAGCTGCAGTGCTCTGTGGCGTAGTAGTTAGCGTGCTGGACAATTCACATTATATTTTCACGTTCGCGCCGACCTACCGTAGTCGTTTTTTTTTTTTTTCCTAAACAACTGGAATGGACTTTTCTTGGTGGCCGAACTGTTAATGTTGCAGATGTTTTTGTTTTTTTTCACACTTTATTTTCCTACTTTTACTCATGACTCCGGGTTTGATCCTTCCTACTTACCTACCATAACATTTTTTAAAACTCCCCCCCCCCGTCCCGGAAACAAACACTCGGGCAACGCCGGGTACCCCCGCTAGTATATTATAAAGTTGTGATTTCAAAAATAAAAATTATATATCCATATGTCTTCGGTGCATCAGCTTGAATTGAAACAGAAACCAAAACTTAAGAAACAAATATATATAACTTGAGTTACTTCAGCTTTAATTGAAACTGGCACCAAAACGTATGAAGAATTCTTGGTAGATCATTTATTACAAAAACTGGAAGGTCATAACAATTAAACGACAGTCCATCAGAAGAAAAGATATTAAGTATGACACACAAAATAACACACATGCTATCATATTTATATATACACACACACATTAACAGGGAAACCTGACATTGCCCGGGATTAAACAAGGATCAATGAATGTTTCACACTTCCAATATTTTTATTGTCATCAAAATCGGTTAAATTGCCCATTTTTTAATCAAATTGATTGATTGCCTACTCTAATCAGGGACCCATCGCAGTGCACTGGAAATTTTACATACCTCCATGCAGTGATTTAGTCTACAATACATTGTTGTCTACATTGCACTGTAGAGAATCTACTGTTGATTTTATAAAATTATTTTTATATAATAGCATGAGTTAAACTTTAAAATGCAAAAGTCAAGTATTATGCTTCAATTGTGCTCTAAACAGAAATATTCATTTCAAACTCGCTCCTGTCTTAGAACATACTGTTCATTTTATATGTGGACCCTTCTGCTTGTGTGGTGATAAAGCTTGTCAAATGCACTTGTGACGTTTTAGTCAAAATTGGACTGTTCCTTCTTAATTCAAATTTTTTATGATTAACAATTTCCAATACTTATCAGGGGCATTCCAATGAAAATCTATCTAAGAAAACTCTCAGACACAGTAAGTGCATTTGTGTAAAATTTCAAAAATATTGGAAGAGCTGTTTCGGCGGAGTCCTTAAGGAATGAACTCACACACAGACAAAGTGACTTTTATAAATAAGTTAATATGAATTAAAAATCTTGTTTTTGAAAATTTATTCAAATTTTCAAAAAACATGATAAATCTGTAAAGAGGGTATATACAATTTCAATTATCTGACAAGGAGTTCAAATAAACAAGAAAAGCCTTATTCCATGGAGTTTCGAATAATGCAATTCTTCTCATCAGAGGGAAGAGGTTTGCAAAATATGCAATATGTAGCTTGGTTTTAGAAAAGAGTAAATAAGCTGGCTCTCTTTTACGTATCAGATGGGAGATATATTTAAAACAACGAATTATAATTATAACAATTCTAATTATTATTCTCCCCCTTATATTTTTCATTTCTAATCTAAATGTTTTGTAGCCGGTTTTATTTGTATACCCTTATAGTAGTAGAATACCAACTTTTCTCCTGAGAAGCATTTAGCGCCGAAATGCCATGACCTAAAATTTTTTTTTTTTAAATTTTTTCCCCATTTTCCTCATTGATCTGATAATTTAATAAAGTTCTTTGCAACTTTTATTCTACATCTTTTAATTTATGAATTGCTCCTCTTAACCAGGTAGAGCTTTTACTATATTGACAGGTTTGCTATATTAAAGATAATAGATATCTTTTGGTTCATTTATTATTATTATTATTATTATATACTATCAGTCTGTTGCCCGGTCATAAAATATGCAAAAAATATATTTTAATTCATAAAGAAACTGAGACATGCGCATGCAAGTATTATGTTTTTTCTAAACTGTTCACTTCTTGCGAGTCTAAAAATAAAATAAAATACTCAAGCTGAGATCGAAACCAAAACCTAAAGACAGTGAATCAAGTACAATAACTATTCAACCAGTGTGACACGATCTCTAACAAGTCTTTTTAAACTAATTCATACTTAACATTTGGGCTGGTGCATCTGCTACTAGTCTCTCGCTCGTAGACAAGGTTCAAAAGAGAGTTGCCAATCTGATAGGCCCTGAACTGGTATCTAAGCTTCAGCCTTTGTCCCATCGACGAAACGTTGCATCCCTCTGCCTGTTCTACAAGTATTTTAATGGTGAATGCTCTAACGAACTGCAAGCACTTGTTTCCCCACAACGTGAACACTCTCGACAGACCCGATAGGCTGCAAAATCCCACCCCCACACTGTAGAGATCCCTAGATGTAAAAGATCTTTCTACTCCAGTAGTTTCTTCCCCAGAACCGCTAGACTTTGGAATTCCATTCCAGGTCCCTGCTTCCCCAACTCTACTGACGTGCAGAAGTTCAAGTGCAACGTGAACCGACATCTTGCTGCCCAAATCCCTACATAGTACCCCAGTAGTTGTTGCTCCTGATAGTAGCCCCCTACACCAAAGTGGCAATGTGCCTTGTTTGGGGTGAAAATGTAAAAAAAAAAAAAAAGAATAGGGAATCCGTAATGTGAGGTCCTGGATATGACCTTAAACTATATCCAATGGTGAGGCCCCAACTTGCAAGCTTTGGGGAGTGTGGAGCCACCCTTTAATTGCCATTGCTCCCAGGTCCACTCTGACCCAGAGTGGTAGTAGCTGTTAGGATCCCAACTGTGGGTTAAATAGAAACCGACTTGAAAACTACAAATATATTCTATTAAAAAAATTTTCTTCAAAATATTTGGATTCGGTATTAAATAACCTAAAAAGGGTTGATATGCCGTAAAACAAAAACAACCAATCAAATGTAAGGTGAACTATTCATGCATGCACAATCGTGAAACAGCAAACAGAAAAATCCGATTTTTAAAAATAATTTTGTCCCCTTAAAAGCTCATTTTTCCAGACAAAAACCTATTTACATGTTTTCCACATATTTGAATAACCTACATACCAAATTTCAAGTCTGTAGATTAAAAAGTCGTTGAGTATATAGGTTGAGAAGTGTTCTCACACACACATACATTCTCATTTTTATAGATATATATATTATAATATATATATCATTTTATATATATTTAACTACTACTATCAATATCTTAAATAAATTGATTTGTTTCTCTCTTTTGTGGCATATCAATCCTTTTTAGGTCATTTAATACTGGAACCAATACTTAATCTACAAAATTAATCGAATACAAAAAATATGGATAGATTTGGAATAAAATGACCAAACGACGATTGACATACCATAAAACCGAATAACCAATATTGACTTTTAGGGTTACCTGGCGTTGCCTGGAGCAAAACTGTAACATATCTCTATTAAAACTTCTATCTTTCTACCTTTGTTAGTTCATCTCTCTACCTCTCTTTTTTCACCTCCTCCGTTTTCCTCCATACCTTTTCTAAACCCTCTCTTTCTCAACCAGCTGGACATACACAGAAACAACCCTCCTTTATATAAGAGATTAGCAGAGCTATCCGGCATTGCCCGGAGGCAACAGTGTAACATATTTCTATCAAAGCTTCTATTTCTTTGTCTTTTCCCTTTCTTGTCTTCTGACCAGCCCATTCCTCTCTAGCTGGAAATATACACTAACATACAGACGACTTGTCCTGGAATCCAGTAAGACGAAGAGACAAGAAAGGTATAGAATGGAAGGGAAACGTCACTAACCCTATGCGGGTTTAACCGGCTTCCTCCAAAGGAGGAAGTTCAATGGGAGAATGAAATTCACAAGTGTTCCCCAGTCGCATTTATATTCCTCATTAGGATTTTGCAACTCTTGCAGAGAGGTGTCAACGTCCTCCTACCTACAGCGCTTAGAATTTCCAAATTGGTCACTCATCTTGTACTGACCAGGCTCAACATTGCTTAACTTTGGTGGTCTAACAAGAACCGGTGTGTCAATATGATTTATCTTAAGATATACAACAACATATTTATATAGTCAATTGACGAGACGAAAAATTATTCTCAACTTCTTTACTTACTCAGTGTTCAAGATGTAAAGAAAAAATTTAATTGAATGCTTGAACATGTATCTTATATAGAGATTGAATGTTAGCGCAAGGAAGGATGCCTTGATTTCTGGGAACTTTGACTGAAGAAAAATGAAACAATCCTCATTTACATAATGTAGATTGGGCCAGCATTTTCCTTTCCTAATAATACTAAAAAAAAACATCCTCTCTAACAACAACTGATCCAGTTGACCCCCAGAGAATGAATCATTTTTTTCTAAAGTTTAGATATTATTCATCCAGGACAATGCTGATAAAAAGACCAACTTTGTTGGTGCTTGTTTTGTCCTTTTTGACTTTTAATTGGGCATACAGACATGTGTCAATAATGTGGTTAACATGGTATTAGCTTGAACTAACTTGCTTATGTTCAAATTAAGAGCATAGAGGTTGAAAGGTTAAGACTGACAGGCTCCAAAACTCATTAACTTCGGATTACAGGTGTGTTGCATCTGCATACTAGCAGGGGTCATGAGGCAGATCTGTGCATTTTGAGTGTAAACCAGCTGACGGAATGTTACCAACCCATACATACACCTTAATATGAATAGAAGACATTTCTAGTCAGACAGTCAAAGATGCAGTCAGACACTTTAGTCAAACTGGAATTGGAATCCGTTTTTTTCCAGTCCAGTTCAATTCCCAGTCAGATGAGTTACATGATGTGTTGAAGAAAGATGAACTGATCAAATGTGAAGGTTTATCCCACCATCTGGAGGATTGAATAAAGACTATCCGCAAAATAAAATTTGAAGTTGTTTGTCTTATTTCAAAGTCCAGGAATCTCGGCATGGAATCACCCACCAACAAGAACTGAAAGAAATAAGGTATGTCTAAACAGAGCATTATACTGTATGCATTTTATATAGACACCACAGAAGGATATATACACCTACCCCACACATACACACAGACAACTGCCATTTACATAATAGATGGAATACTGCTGCCACATCTGGTGAGGTACTCTTCAGAGTACTTTCTTGTCTTGACCGAGTATAAAATCTACTTTGAAAACCTAACAACCAGCAATGACTTTAAAAAGGAAAAATAAAAAGATTAAAAAGATAAAAATTAAAATATCAAATTAGAACATTGTGATCTATTTCTTTCGATTTGAAAAAAAAAATCGAAACGTTTCAACGCCAAATCAATCAAAATTGAGGAGTAGGCAGAGAGGACTTACTTCTCCATAACCGCAGATCAGGACTTGTTTGCCACCAAACATTACATCCGTAGTTCTTTTCAGGCTGAAAAGAAGGAAAATAAACAATGGAAATAAATATTAAAAAAAAAAAAAAAAAAAAAAAAAAATGAAATAAAATAATTTTTTTTAAATTGCTGACATTAAGAAAATCTATTCAAGTTCGAAAATTTTTTAATGTTTTTTTTTAATACCCAAAAAATCGAACTGGATTTTTATCTTTACAAAAACATTTTTCTTAAAAACATCAATAAACTTCACAAAGAACAAAAAAAAAAAAAAAAAAGCATTGATTTTTATAAAATTTTTATTTAGGTTTATGTCAGGTGGGAGAATAAAAGTGCTAAACAAGGGGTAGTGGATTTGGGCATGGCAGGGTTGGATATATCAGCCAACAAAGGAAATCTAGAAGCTGGTCACATCTGATAAAAATAGGTTTGAAAAATGAAAACATCTTTTCTTTCAAAATTTTTTTTATTAAGGCATTATATTATCAAAATGTAGAACACAAAATTGATTTATTGATGTCAGCATTTTTTTTTCTAAATTAACAATGAACACTTGCAACAAGTCTACATTGCGTTATAGAGGATGTCCATTGTTTCCAAAGACAGGAACTATCTCTTTCTCATTAATATCAGCATCATGACCATGGTTTCTTATTAACATGCAAGTAGAAGGGCATCTTCACAGCGTGAAAACATTTATAAAGCTAAAGTTCTGATAGTTATTAGCCTTTGTTGTTACCAATCAACGTTAAAAACAAAGGAGGAAAAAATTGTCGATAATTCACTGAAGACGGTCAGTTATTGACTGAAATATTTGATTTTTATTGTTTTCATTTATTGGAAAAAAAAAACAACAAAAAAAAACTTTTGGAACCAAAATTGGCTTTATAAATGTTTTCTTATAGAGTGTCAAAGTCTGTATGCATTAAAAAAAATTATAACTTTATATTTGCATTTGCAATAAAAATTTTTTTTAAAAATGCAAAAGAAGTTATAAAATTTTTTTAATGTGCACAAACTTTATGGACACCCAGTTTATGTTTTCCTATCTCATTATTTTAATATTTTACTGCAGTTTCTTCTTAATGTAACGATTTCATTTTGTGAGAGAATATGAACAAAACTTACGCATCCAAAATGGATTCCCTACAGCTATACAGATTGTCAAACTTTGTCTGAAAGAAAAAAAAAAAAAAATCAAATATTATAAATATAAATAAGTATTAATTATTTTTACATAGACACTAGTGCCATTCATACCAGTCAAAGGATTCATTCCCAGTCAGTCACAGTCACCTTTGTACTGTCTGGTATTCAACCCCTAGGCCACCAAGAATTATCATGGCAAAGACAAGAGAACTACAATTCATTTGAAAAAAAAAAAAAAAAATTTTAAATATATGTCATAAACGCAGCATATATTTTCAAATATTATGTCAGTATGTTATGTATTCAAATCAATCATCTTGAGAAAGTCTTGAAATAACGATGAAACATTGATGAATATATAAATATTTTTCTTACATCCTAATAGTTTTTTTAAAAATAAATATTAATGATTATTTTTATGCAGACACTAATGTTTAATGTTTATGCAATCATCAGCGTAGGAAGTGATAATTACTGTCAGTCAGGAGATTAAAATCTAATCACAAAGTCACCTTTGATTTTGTAGGCTCATATTCTACCTCCAGGGTAACAGAAATTAACACAGGAATTGAAGAAAATTGCTTATAAATGCCAAATCAACAGGCATAAGCAATAAACAGTCAGAGTATTCAACGACAGGAAATATCTATCTATCTACACACACACACACATACATATATATATATATATATATATATATATATATATATATATATAGCGGAGGAAGATGTCCAAAAACATTCAGCTTCATCACAGACATCAAGAACACTGAGTTAGTACATGTTTTATATTAATTTTCCGTAAGGATTTTTATCTAGGAATAATTAGTTTAATGGATTTCAACTAAGTTGGTAGTATCGTTAAGGATGAGAGTTCATATAGAAACATTGTTTTAATTTGAATAAAATAAGATAAAATACGCATCTTCACGAGCATAAGAAAAATAAAAGCATAAAACATAAAAATTAAAAATAATAAAAATATAAAATAAAATACGCATCAAATGTACTTGAAAGCCAAATACAACGTAATATTAGGAAAATAAACAAATATTTTACTTGTTTGAAATTTATCACAAATATATTTCGGAGGTATACTCCATCTTCATTGTGTTTTTTTTTTTTTTTTCCTTTTTCTTCTTCCCTGCCATGTTGTACAGTTGGAGAAAGAAGTCTGTTTGTAAAGTCTGATGTATCTAGTGGTTGTATTTTGAAATCTTTGAACTGTGCATAGGCAACGCAAGAATAACGTCAAAGATGAGAGTTCAGATAGAAATGTTTTTTTTTGTTTTTTTTACTGAACTAATAAGATGGTTATTACTGAAAAAAATTAAATTAGAACTCCATGATTTGTGTAGCAGTATTAGGATTTTTGGTTTCGAAAGTAAGAACTGCTCTAGTCTCCTTTATTTATGACTAGCGGGGGTGCCCAGCGTTGACCAGGTGAAAAGAAAAAAAAAACGTTTTTCGGGAGGAAGGTAGACTTGATCTCGAAGCCTTGAGGCAAATAACCTGATGACGTTACGAGGGCGGGGGGAGTGATAATGGGTGAAATTAAATGTTTAAAAAAGCAGGTGGTTAAACGAACGTGAAGGTTGGTTTTCTAGGTTAAACATCACGCCATAAATAAAATGAAATCACAGCGCGAATTTTGTGACACAAAAGATACAGACAGCTTTGTTTCATAAATATTATAATCTATACAGTATATAAAAAGTTGTAAGATTTAGTGACCCCTCAGAGCCCCCCCCCCAATAAAGCCTTTAGCAGACATACAAAAAAAATGCACACAAATACATTTTCGCTTTTATATTAGAGACTGATCAAAAAAATATTGATCAATAGACAATAGATATTCCCTGTAAGAGTAGCTGCGCAATCTTGAACCACACTTCTCCTGAATCAGCAGTGCTTGAGTCCAGTGGCAAAAAAAAAAGGCCCAGGACAACTGAAAACAATGCCTAGATAAGCAAACAGTAGATACAGCACCTGGAATTCTGAAAAATGGTCACCCATATTAGTACTGACTAGGCTCAACGTTGTTTAACTTCAGTGTGTTAACGTAAAGGTGCCATATATTGATCAGGATTAAATATTAAACATTTCTGATTATAGCAACATGAACCAATATTTGGTATAAATCACTGCACAAGACAGATTTAATTATGTCGCTTGCAATAGAAAAAGCAATTAATCACAAAAGTATGGGTAAAAAAAAAAAATCGCCTTCACTTTTGTAGAGGAAGTTGCAATGAGCGCAAAAATTACTTGGTCACAAAAAATGTCTACATGTCTTAGTCACTAAGATATTTTTTAAAGGCTTTCCTATGTGACCCTTGAAGATTGAACCTCCTTTATGATCTACGGACCCACCCTCAAACCCACGGTTCAAATTTCTTGTAATGCAGAGCCAACCCACTTTTCATTAGTAGAGAAAAAGAAGCATGTTTTCAATACTCGAAGAAGGTCGCAGGTTGCAGCGACCGAAACGTTGTGCTAATAACACCGAAGATGAGAATAATAGTCCGATTAATCAAAATAACACAAGCATTCACACCTCATCTCAAAAATTCAGAATTACATTACAATTTTAAACTCAATATGGCAGGCAACATCACAGCCTCCTCTGGCAGGTAGTAGAAACACTGCCTTTCTTCTGTTCTGTGAGATAAAAGCAATGTTGATGCATCTTCTGCAGGTGACTGCAAAGATTACAACAAGGTTTTTTTTTGGGGGGGGGCACTCCTCAAAATGTAAGTTGACAATCTCATTGAACTACTTCCCTGTTGATGGTGCTGTATGCCAGAATCAAGTTCCCTTGCATCCTTTGCCACTCAAGTGAGCAAAGATTCAGTCTTTGAAGCCGTTCTTTGTAGGTAAGCATGGAAATTCCTGGTTGCCAACCATTAAACACACTCCAGGTGTACGATATCTTTTTGATAATAAAGATGTGTTACTTGGATAGCATACGCAAGATAAAGGCTGTACAAGGGTTATGGAAGTAGTTGCAGCCAGGCTTAGAAAAGATCTCCAAATTAGATTATTTTATATTATAAAATAATTTATGATATACTTGTGGGAGATGCCTGGCTTAGCTGGATCATAAAATATGCTTAAATATATTTTAATCCATGCAGATATCACATTTATTATAACAGAACCAATTCTCTATTGAATCATATATTGTACCTAATATGTTTCATTTGTTTACTGATTTCAAAAATCAGTAAACAAAGGACTTGGTGTGACGACAACAGCTATGGATGGCAGTTATTGCTGAGAATGCAGTTAGGAGATTCGGAGTTCATATCCCGTTGCGGTTACCACCTGACAAAGGGCAGAAGAATAGTTGGCCGAAACGTTGTCAAGCAACAACCAAGATGAGGATAATAGTTTGCCGATATATGTCTGTACATGTTATCCAAAGATATTACTTGTTATAAACCATCCTTGTTCATTTCAGAGTTATGTGACCAGTAGTTTAAGAGTTTATCGGTTAAATATTTTCACGCAGATAGACAGATGCACATACATACATCTACAGTTTTATTTATATAGATATATTTTTTGCTTCAGGTTTTACATAAAGAGTGCTCAATACATGAGTTGGGTATACTAGTAGTATAATAATATAGTTAAAATTGAACAGACATTTACGTGTTTCATTCCACGTAGAAATCATCAGGCTAAATGCATAGATTTACATTCTTAGATTATTCTTATAGTTAAGCAATGCACACTGACTCTTCCCTTGTTTCTCTGAACTTACTCTATCCATTCCTAAGTCTTGCTATTTTAACAGCACCAGCTCCGCCTTGTGCTCCAATGGTAGCACCAAGCTATAAGGTATTAAGAAAATATCAGGAAATCATTGAACCTACCTTAGTAACAGAATCATTTACATTCATAGCAGGAACGGTTAATTTTTTGGACTTGGATAATTGGTACAGACGATGTACCCCTGTCACACTCTCTTCAACAATACCCTTGATACTGCTAAACATGGCCGGGTATTTTTTCAGCATTAAGTGAGTGGCATCACCACCGTCATCCAAAATCTGAACAAAAAAAGAGAAAACATTTTGTTTTAGTAAAAAAAAAAGAAAAGAAATAAAAACTTAAAACAACAACACTCCCAATAAAAAAGTCAATAGAGAGCAGAGCTTATTAACTCGAGTATATGACATTGTACACACACTGACACAGTGATTCTCATTATATCACCATAATTAAATAACATTAAGCATGATCAGTATATCCTCTCACATACAACACTTGGTTACCCACCCAATACTGAGCAGGCTCAATGTTGCTTAACTTTAGAATTAAAGTTATATATTAATATATTTTGTCAGAAATATGCAGCAAATAAGCTGATCAAATCTTTCTCTTTTTTTTCTGAATTGTGAAAGAGAGCAGCTACTTATGTTGCTGATGGGTTGGAAGATATTATGTACGTATTTTACACACTCAAAAAGAAAAAATACTGAAAGCATTGTTATTATTAAATGCATTATTTAATATTTTATTAATTTTACAAATAAGGTTATAAAAAATATGAAATCATAACAGGAAAGAAGAGAAAATGGAGGTAAACTGCTGCTATGTGCTATCTACACAACTAGACGCTAGTTGCCTACATAACTTTCTATTAAAACAATTTATACAATATTTCTTCTTTGCCTATTCATAATGTATGACCGTTTTGATTGATTTTTAGATTCGGAAGAGGGCATTCTTATGAAGAGATTTATTTTTTAATTCTTAACTTTGTGACAAGATAATTCACATTTCTATTTAAGTTAAATGATTATGCGCTATTCTCATTTAATATTTTTTACAAATGTTGTTATAAATAATTAACATAATTAAATCCTTCTTAGATAAGAGACAAATCCAGGTTGTCCTCGATGGTCGCACATCTAAACAATATGATATAAATGCGGGTGCCTCAGGGGTCTATCCTTGGACCTCTATTATTCCTAATATTCATAAATTACCTCCCTGACAAAATTGTCTGTGAGATGGATATATATGCTGATGACACCATGCTCTATAACAGACACGACAGGAAAACAAATGAACACATATCTAAAGAAATGGCAGAAACACTAGAGGATGACCTCCAATCTGTAGTGGAATATGGACAAAAATGGATGGTCACATTCAATGCTGCCAAGACTAAACTTGGTTCCTTCAATAACTACAAGACACCTTCTCTACCACCAATAGCAATGGCCGATGACTCTTTATCTGAAAGTACATCTTTCAAACTCCTTGGCCTAATGTTCACAGGAAATAAGAGTTGGAACAATTATATTGAGAGGATTGCCAAAACCGCTGCGAAGAAGGTGGGCTCTCTCTACCGTGCTAGAAAACTACTAACACCCAAAAGTATCCTGTACCTCTATAAGGCCACCATTCGCCCATGTATGGAGTATTGTTGTCACATATGGGCTGGGCATCTGCAACTAGTCTCTCGCTCCTAGACAAGGTTCAAAAGAGAGTCGCAAATCTGATAGGTCCTGAACTGTCATCTAAGCTTCAGCCTCTGTCCCATCGACAAATGTTGCATCCCTCTGCCTGTTCTACAAGTATTTTAATGGTGGATGCTCTGACGAACTGCAAGCACTTGCACCCCCACGCCGTAAACACCCTCGACAAACCCGACAGGCAGCTAAATCCCACCCCCACACAGTAGAGATCCCTAGATGTAAAAGATCTTTCTACTCCAGTAGTTTCTTCCCCAGAACTGCTAGACTTTGGAATTCTCTTCCGGGTTCCTGCTTCCCCAACTGTACTGACATGCAGAAGTTCAAGTGTAACGTGAACCGACATTTTGCTGCCCAACTCCCTACATAGTACCCCTGTAGATTATGTCTCTGATAGTAGCCCCCTACATCAAACTGGCAATGTGCCTTGTCTGGGGTGAAAATGTAATAAAAAATAAATAAAATAAATGAAATGACAACGAGACAGAAGAGGGAAGGGAACCAACTGCTGTTATGTGTTACCTACACAACAAGGCTCTAGTTCCTTAATGTGATAAGCTCTATAATCTGTTGGGATCAAATAATTGCTTCACTGATAATACTACGGTTGCTGGAAAGTTAATCCTTGAGTGGTCTTTGGCTTTGTAAATTTGTTTATTGATACTTAATGACCTACCAACCATTATAAGGTTATCTCAGGTCAAACATTTTTTAATTCAGTTTTTTATAATGTTTCTTCTTAAAGTTTATTTCATTTTTAGATTCTGGTATGCTTTTTTAGCGCTCTATATAAAGTCCGTCCAAAATGAGCGATTTTTCCAATTTACAATGAGATATTATTAAAAGTGATGAAAGCAATGAAATACAGAATTTATGGGTTCTTGAGTTTTACAATGATTCGCAAGTTCAAAATGGTGCGCCTGAACATTGGCCAAAAATGGCAATTATAATGAAAACGGTAGTCAAACAAAAAAATATTTTTCTTCCCAGAATTTTTAGATATAATAAATATATAATAAGGAAATTTTGTTATTCTAAATTATTGCTTGTATTAATGCTTGAACCATTAGAAGAATATCGCTTACGACTGATCATTAATCAACACCTTTATCTGTTGTTGTACTATAGAATAATAGTCTGAAGAATCCAAATTATTAACTCTCAAAAATTCTAAAAGACAACCACTGTGTAAACAAATGGAGCTTAGGCATTTGGGCAATGTCAAAACATTGTTAATTCACTACTTGCATAACAGCAGCACCCGAATAGAGCAACAGTTAGAAGCTCCAACTGTTGTTTGGGTGGTCAACTTTTGATCCTGGCTTAAGGTAATTGCTTGTCTATCTGCACTGATGAGCTGTGATACAGTGAAACAGTACTGTATGTGGATGACTATAATGCTTCCTATCTTGGGTTGAGCACATTGGGAAGTGATATACAAATTACCATTAGCATATTAAGCGATGATCTTTCTCTAAACAAACTGAGTTTAGGCATTTGGATAATGTCAAAACATTGTTATTCCACTACCTGCATAGCAGCAGCTGAATAGCGCAACGGTTAGACGCTCCGACTGTTGTTCAGGCGGTTAAGTTTCGATCCTGGCTTGGGGTAATTAACTAATGAACTATAATACAGCGAAACTACTGTATGTGGATGACTATATATATATATATATATATATATATATATATACACAAGAGAAAAAAAATTAAAACTGTAAGTTGAACTATACAATCAAAATTTATTGTTCGACTGAATACTTCAAAAACAATTTACAAAGTCCTTATTCCACGGAGTTTCAAAGAATGCTATTCTTAATATTCTTCTCATCAGAGGATATAAAGAAATCAGCAAATTATATTTGTAGCAATGCTAGAATTTGCTAGTTAAGGCATTAAGTGAAATCGCAATTTATTGTAGCTATAAATTGCCAAATAAAAAAATGAAAAAATATTGGATATGTAAAAAACTAATATAAAAAAAAAACGCGCATAATATTTCAGCTTGAATGAAACTCCTCTCGAGCTGATCCAAAATAGTTCTTTAGATAGAACGTATTCCAAAATAAGTCCAGCGTGACGATGCATATAATCTGATTGAAAAGTTTTCAAAAATCCGATTGGAATGTTTATAAAACAGCTGATATAATGAAAATTCTTTTTTCTGGGCAGTGCAGTAGTCCAAAGAGAAGTCTGTCCCTAGTCAAATGGGACCTAATAGGAAGAAGAGAGAAATCCAAAATGAGAACCTTCATCCTCAGCTTTCTACTCTCTATTGCGTATTGAGCATTTTTAATTCGGTTGGGATTACATTTTCTATATATAAATACTGTTATTTATATTAGTTTGAAGTTTACCATTGCGTATATCAGATAAACACTACATCTCTTTGTTTTCATTATATATATATATATATATATATATATATATATATATATATATATATATATATTAAGTAATGTGATTTATAATTTAAAAAAAAAAACATTACTTAATATTGAATTAGCTCTAGGATATTTAACTATCGAGCTTATTATATATCTAAATTACAACGAGCATTTCCTGTATTTTAATTAAACTAGTAATTTCACTATTACATTAAAATACACTTAGCTCTTTAGACTATTATTCTAATCTCCTTTAAATTATATATATATATATATATATATATATATAACAAAGCATCCATATTCCAAATTCCAAAATGCTGTTAATCTTAACATTTCTTGCAGCATGTGAAAATGTTCAATAAATGGTGAAATGGATAACATCTTGGAATATAGGCTTTTTGTCATTTGTATATGCTCTATAGTAATATTTAACATACACCGAGCTTCATAAATGAAAGGATTGGCATGAATAAGGGGTGAAATATAAGTGAATAAGCATATTTTGCCCATAAACACATTATATATATATATATATATACTCGGGTTTTTTTTTTATTCAAAAGTAATGGACTAATGAATTCAACGAGGTTGTTAGATAGTGCTCAATAAAAAGAGCTGATAATACTTGTTTATTGTTATATAAACATGGTTACATCCTGCTGCTACAAATAGCCACTTGTTTCAATCAAACAACAGATATCATCAGGCAGCGACTTGACTATTCAAAAGTTCAATGAATAATCTTTTATATAATAATAATTATTCATTGAACTTTTGAATAGTCAAGTCGCTGCCTGATGATATCTGTTGTTTGATTGAAACAAGTGGCTATTTGTAGCAGCAGGATGTAACCATGTTTATATAACAATAAACAAGTGTGTATATATATATATATATATATATATATATATTATACACATACAGTAGAACCCCGGGATACGGCATTAAAAATTAGTAACAAAATACAGTACAGTGTAATATACACATATATTAAATCAAATAACATAAATATAAATAACACCGTAAGGTGAGGAAAATACTAGGACAGAAAAATATTGTATTCTACATCGTCATCTGAAGAAAGAAAAAAAAAAAACATACCCTAGCGCTATCGTATCCTGGGATTCTACTGTATATACATACGTATATGCACACCTGCCAATATGGCAGTCGTATGTGCTTTTTTGTTGTTGTTTAGGATTCTTAATTAATACAATTTCAGGTTTGACTTTGATGAATCAATGAATATTATCTTTACAGTTTTATTTTCATCATTTTTGTTTTTACAAGGGTGTCACCATTTATTAAGACCCAAAAGCCAGTCGAGGATAAGGGTTAAATACACACACACACATATATATTTTTATTTGTTGTTTTTTTAAACGATAAATACAGTTAAATAGTGGCTTCGCCTCGAAGCTCTATTTTTTTTATTTACTTAGAAAATCGGCCATCATTTGTTTTGGACATATGTAACATTTTATTTATTTTTATTATTTTTAAAACAGTAATCTACATACACGCATGTTTCAAGGTAACTACCTCCCATCAGCATAACTCGACTATTTCTAGGAATCGAACTCCAGACTATGTTTACCACAGTCCGGCGCGTTAACCATTACGCCATGAACTCCTAGATGACTTGACTGTTTATTTTTATCGCTAATAAATTCAGATTTGTTGTCGTTTGTTTTTTTAAACGATAAATATGGTAAAATGTTATAATGCTATGTGTGTGTGTGTATATATATATATATATATATATATATATATATATATAGCATTAAACGATAAATATGGTAAAATGTTATGCTATGTGTGTGTATATATATATATATATATATATATATATATATATATATATATATATATATATATAGCATTAAACGATAAATATGGTAAAATGTTATAATGCTATGTGTGTATATATATATATATATATATATACACACATAGCATTATAACATTTTACCATATTTATCGTTTAATGCTATATATATATATATATATATATATATACACACACATAGCTATGTGTATATATATATATGCATATATATATATATATATATATATATATATAGCATTAAACGATAAATATGGTAAAATGTTATAATGCTATGTGTGTGTATATATATATATATATATATATATATATATATATATATATATAGAGCATTATAACAGATTAAACTAAGAGCAGTGGAAGTGGGTGGAGGGAGAATTCCTGCCTCTGGTCATGGGCAAATGTCCAGATGGTTTGGAAGGAATTTGCAAATGCCTTGAACCATGTCGGACAAACTTTGAAGCAGTTGTGTAATCGAACATTCTGATTGGCAATCAGTAAGTAACATTTCAATTCCAAGTTAGGAGTGGACTAGGTGGAGGGGGGGGGCAGTGAGAGAAGGAGGAGGTGGGTGGTGGTGGTGGTGGTATTTCAAGTTGAAAATGGATGGGAGCGTTGCATGCAATTGCCAGACGTACAAACCATGTTTGGTTGCCAATGTTCATTGTTGATGCATTTATCGATGCTCCACCAGAAGTCTTCTTCGTTTTCACCTTTCCAGGCAAACATCGGGTGACCACCTTCAGCCAACGCAGCAGCAACTTCATTCTGAAACAAGAAACAAAATAGCATTAGAATTAAAAAAGACATTGTCAGCATCATCCTTCTTCGGAAAAGAAAAATTACCTCATTTTGTTTGACAATGCTTTTATATATATATACATATATATATATACATATATATATATACATATATATATATACATATATATATATATACATATATATATATATATACATATATATATATATATACATATATATATATATATACATATATATATATATATACATATATATATATATATACATATATATATATATATACATATATATATATATATACATATATATATATATACATATATATATATATACATATAGATATATACATATATATACATATATATATATATACATATATATATATATACATATAGATATATACATATATATATATACATATATATATATACATATATATATATATACATATATATATATACATATATATACATATATATATATACATATATATATATATACATATATATATATACATATATATATATATACATATATATATATACATATATATACATATATATATACATATATATATATATATACATATATATATATATACATATATATATATATACATATATATATATACATATATATATATATACATATATATATATACATATATATATATATACATATATATATATACATATATATATATATATATATATATATATATACATATATATATATATATATATATATATACATATATATATATATATATATATATATATATATATATATATTAGTGATGGGACGATGCCAAAATTTTTCCCGATTCCGATTCCGTTCAAAATTTCCGATTCCGATCCGATTCCCGATTCCGATTCCGATTCTTGTAAAATTTATACATATTTAATTAGAGATTTTTTTTGTTTGTTTTTTCGTAAATTTTCAAATTATTACATAAACCCCTGGTTAATGTCCGCGTATATTTTATCTCAAATGTTTGCCTTGTAATTGATTAAAAATTGTAACACAACAAAACATTTATTTTGATTTTAAAACAAAGCTATATTGTACCAGTTCGTATTTACTGTATAACATGCTACTTACATGAATAGTGGAAAATATTCGAAGATTGGTAGGCAAAATAAGAAAACGATGTAAGAACAATATATTTAACAACGCCACTTAGCAAAGCCACATCTCATTGTTACGAACGAATTTCTAAATAATAATATTACTATTATGAAAACCATTTTTAACGTGAGATTGCGTGAGCTTTCTGTGCTTTCTCTCGCAGCTAAATCCCTATTCCAAAATGAAATATTACTTTTATAGATTACGTGTTAGAACATTTTTTTAATTGGCGGAAAGAAAAGCGATCATTTAGAATTTAGAGTGTAAGATCAGTTTCGAATATAAATTTAACGTAAAATGATCATCATTTCTGGCCATCCTAATTCTTTATGGATATTAACTAAAGTGTTCCCCACTAAATTAAGTTCGGTTTGCAACGTTGTAAAACCTTAAAAAGTAGACACCCTATCCCCATTAAGCGCACATAATTTAAAATTGGTAACACACTACAGCTCATGTTACGTTATATTTATTTGTGAAACTGACCGTCTATTATATATATATATATATATATATATATATATATATATATATATATATATATCACGGAGGCCTCGCTGAAGCCCGCCAATCTCACTCAAAAGTTGAGTTGAAAGTATTATGGGGTAATTAACACCTTCGACGCCGTTGGTTTCGACAACAATACTTTTTCACACCCACTTGCCAAATTTCTCAAGGAGTTTAATATGAAAAGATTTCAAACGAATAGAGTTTTATTTTATTTTCCTGGAGCCACATTGTCTGACACCGTCGCAATTTTCTCGGGTTTCGGAAAAGTTAAAAATATACATGAATATCTCACAATGAATTTATCAAAGTCTGGATAAAATAGATAAAGAGAAAACGTTTAGAAATTTTTCAGATTGAAAAAGAAATTATATTTACATTTAAAAGTCCCCCCTCATTTAAATTCTACTTTTGGACGATATTTGTAAACCCACTAAAAACCAAATTATTTTTAGATCTAGGATGAAGCTCTAAACTGTCTTCACGTATTAAAAAAGGGTGCTTGTGCAGTTTACACTATGTTAAAAAACGAAAAATAAAAATATATATATATTCTACGTACTCGTTATGGAATGAAGTTCTCATAAAAAAATCACGAAATTTAATCAAATAGTTTTTATTTTATGTCGTAAAAACGATTTGGGAAATTCGGAATCTTCCTAAAAAAACTGCGATAATTAGTCAAGGGAGCGTAAAACAAAAACTATTTAATGAAATTACGTGATTTTGTTATGAGAACTTCATTCTATAACGAGTACGTAGATCTATAGAGTTTAGTTTTACTAATAGTTTAAAAGAAATAAATATTTATAATCGGTACAAGCAATTGAAAATTAACTTTTGAAAAATATTCAAAGAATCGATTTTGGAATCGGAAATTATGCACAAATTTTTCCGATTCCGATTCCGATTCCGATTCCCCGAAAATTACCGATTTAACCGATTCCCGATTCCGATTCCGATTCATCGGCACAACACTAATATATATACATATATATATATATATATATATATATTAGTAGATTACCTTTTCCGGATAGGTATAAGTAATAAATATAACAGTTTTAAAGGTTCGCAATTTTTTTTTGGGGGGGGGGTAGGGGGAGGAGGGGCGCGTATGGCATAATTTCGGTGGCTAAATGAAATAATTTTAAAAAAATAAACAAATATATTATTAAAAATAATAAACAGATATAAAGTTATTTTAATATAACCTCATATATATATATATATATATATATATATATATATAACTAATGAATCGATCATTATTAATGTTGGAATCAAAAGGGTGAACCCAGCTAAGCTCGCACCTTCCTCAAACTTATTTTAAAATAACTTAGATACAAAAAATTTTAACAGAGAAAAGAATTGCTCTACATCAAATTGTGTGTATCTGCTGATATCTTATATGCTTTTATATAGTGATGTGGTTTTCGGTTGATTAACTGTGTTTAACTGTGGTGGATCGAAAGTCAAAACAGTGATAAGAATATGCTGTTGTCATGACCCTAATTATAAGTCTATAAAATAAGTATTTTGCTAATTATTTTCACCTGAACAAAAAAAAAAAAAAGAAAACTAAATTTTGAAACTCCATGGACTAAGGAAATCTTGTATTCCTTGTTTTTGAACACTAGATTTTGTAAATGTTAATTTGCATAATAATTTTATTCCCCATCATTATATATTTAATATATATATATATATATATATATATATATATATATATATATATATATATATATATGTATTAAATAAGATACGTATTATATACGTTTGAAGCCAGACCCAACGCATTGTTACAAAATAAACAGATGTTTATTTTGTTAGAAATTTATGTTAAAGTTCGTAAATATATTTCGACGGAAACCGTCATCTTCAGTATATCGTTTTTTTGTTTTGCCATGTTGTTGTTGTTGTTGGAGCAAAGAATTAGCCGTTTGTTGTTTCTACGGTAGTTTTTTAAGTCTCAGAACGTCTGGCTTCAAACGTATAATACACATCTTATTTAACTCAAACTCAACCAGCGCTTCTAAGGAACAAAATTTTAACGTGAATCTCACGTGACCAAACGCATCATTCCGAGATTTAAAAAATTACCGTAGAAACAACAAACGGCTAATTCTTTGCTCCAACAACATGGCCAAAAAAAGAAAGAGAGAGAAAAAAAAAAAAAAAGAAACCGACATACTGAAGATGACGGTATATTTACGGACTTTAACATAAATTTCTAACAAAATAAACATGTGTTTATTTTGTAACAATGCATTGGGTCTGGCTTCAAACGTATATAATATGTACCTTATTTAATTCAAGCTCAACCGGCTCTTCTAAGGAACAAAATCTTAACATTATATATATATATATATATATATATATATATATATATATATATATATATATATATATATATATATATACATACACTCTCTCTCTCTCTCTCTATATATATATATATATATGTGTAGCTGGAGTTGTTCCTCAAGGGCACAAGCCTGGGCATTGGTATGGAAAAATTGAGTTGCTCAAGCATCAATATTCCCCTCTCTGATCTCGTTGGTGTACTCCAAAGGAATAGTGGGACTAGTACGTCTGGCACCAGCTCGATTACAGTAGCTGCCAGAGACAGTGGGAAGTACCACATTCACCTGCCTGCAGGGCTACACTGAAAATTTTCTATAGGGTTTGTTTCTCCTGGCCTTCGCTGAGCCAACAGCTTATCACAAGGCAGTGGCACCCTCTCACATGGTTTAGCTTGCTTGCTGAAGCAAGAAACCAGGGTATGGCAACGTGGAGCTACAGGTCAGAAATTAGGAAATGGTTGAGGATAAGTGACACTTGTCCACTTTCGAGCAACAAAAGCGATAACTCTTCGAGAGCCCCCTACACCTTTACATCTATATTTATCTATATATATATATAAGCGAAAATGTATGTATGTATGTATGTATGTATGTATGTATGTATGTACGCTTTTCCTCGATGTCCACAAAAGGCTTCTTTCAGAGAAGTGCTCGCTCGCTTCACAACTTCTTAAAACTTTTTATATCATCTATAAATTGTAATATCTCACACTTAACCACGGAGCTCGCCTGTCTATTAAATTTTATTGACTTTCAAACGTTAATTATTCCACATTTCCCGCATCGGCATGCGTTACATTCGGTTTTCGGTATAAACAAAAAGCGAAATTCGACTAATTACTGGCCGAAAACCAGTGGTCTCTAGAGAGCTAAGTAACGTTTGGTCAATGTCGACTTCGTCATATCAGACAGTAGCTTTCATTTCGAGACGAGGCGCTCCCCCTTATAAACAGGGAGTGGGTTTTTAAAAACAAACCGATTTATTGACCTCATTAAAAACTGTCCCCGCACAAAATGCTAACTGCTGAATACCTATTGCCGTCACGTCAATCAAAAACGTGCACCTGTTTTTTTTTCATACTTTACTATTTTCCAACTGCGCGTCAACGCTTCGTTTTTTTTTTTCACGGGCACCTGTTTTTTTTTTCACATTTCGGATTTTTTTCACACACACCTACAAACACCCGGGCAACGCCGGGTACCCCTCGCTAGTATATATATAAAAGGCAAATGTGGCGTACGCATTTTTGTATGTCAAAAAAGGCTTTTTTGCCAGGATTCTTAGGGGTGGGATTACTATGTCTTAGAACCGTTTCTATATAATACTCCCCAGATAATAATATCTAGGATCTGCAAACCCGCGTCGCGTCTAGATTTATTTACGTCGACTTTTACGCAATTCTTGCTATTTCGGTGTTGATTCGGCTTTTTTTTCATATAAAAGCGAAACTGATGTGAAACTAAGGTGCAGGGTTCGGGGCCGGGAGCGTCCAGAAAGCAATTGAGTTTGGTCAATGTTGGTGAAAACCGTCATATCAGACAACTGCTTTCATTTGGACACGTTTTCCCCCAACACGCCGGGACGACAAATATCGAAAAATTGGCCAAAAACATTAATTCCTTCACCCTCAACTGGGAACTTTTCTTTTCGTTGCTTCTTTTGTTTTTGTTTTTCTGATTTTTATAAGAAGTTTTAACATTTAAACAGGGTTATTTATGCCTTTTTTTTTTTATTTCGCTGTATTTTTGTTTTGTTTTTCCGATTTAAAAAAAGTTATATTTTCTGATTTAAAAAAAAGTTATATTTTCTGATTTAAAAAAAAGTTATATTTTCCGATTTAAAAAAAAGTTATATTTTCCGATTTGAAAAGTTATATTTTCCGATTTTAAAAGAATTTATATTTTCCGATTTTAAAAGAAGTTATATTTTCCGATTTTAAAAGAAGTTATATTTTCCGATTTTAAAAGAAGTTATATTTTCCGATTTTAAAAGAAGTTATATTTTCCGATTTTAAAAGAAGTTATATTTTCCGATTTTAAAAAAAGTTATATTTTCCGATTTTAAAAAAAGTTATATTTTCCGATTTTAAAAAAAGTTATATTTTCCGATTTTAAAAAAAGTTATATTTTCCGATTTTAAAAAAAGTTATATTTTCCGATTTTAAAAAAAGTTATATTTTCCGATTTAAAAAAAAGTTATATTTTCCGATTTTAAAAGAAGTTATATTTTCCGATTTTAAAAGAAGTTATATTTTCCGATTTTAAAAGAAGTTATATTTTCCGATTTTAAAAGAAGTTATATTTTCCGATTTTAAAAGAAGTTATATTTTCCGATTTTAAAAGAAGTTATATTTTCCGATTTTAAAAGAAGTTATATTTTCCGATTTTAAAAAAAGTTATATTTTCCGATTTTAAAAAAAGTTATATTTTCCGATTTTAAAAAAAGTTATATTTTCTGATTTAAAAAAAGTTATATTTTCCGATTAAAAAAAAAATATTTTCCGATTAAAAAAAAAAGTTATATTTTCCGATTTTAAAAAAAAGTTATATTTTCCGATTAAAAAAAAGTTATATTTTCCGATTAAAAAAAAAGTTATATTTTCCGATTAAAAAAAAGTTATATTTTCCGATTAAAAAAAAAGTTATATTTTCCGATTAAAAAAAAAGTTATATTTTCCGATTAAAAAAAAAGTTATATTTTCCGATTTAAAAAAAAGTTATATTTTCCGATTTTAAAAAA
Source organism: Euprymna scolopes (assembly GCF_053919585.1). NCBI lineage: Eukaryota > Metazoa > Mollusca > Cephalopoda > Sepiida > Sepiolidae > Euprymna > Euprymna scolopes. The sequence goes on from NC_136505.1 coordinate 90,683,060, forward strand.
AGTTATATTTTCCGATTTAAAAAAAAGTTATATTTTCCGATTTAAAAAAAAGTTATATTTTTCGATTTAAAAAAAAAGTTATATTTTTCGATTTAAAAAAAAGTTATATTTTCCGATTTAAAAAAAAATTATATTTTCCGATTTAAAAAAAAATTATATTTTCCGATTTAAAAAAAAAGAGGCTATAATATTTAAACAGGGTTATTACGTTCGCTTATTCTTTATTTTCAATTTTGTTGTGATTTACCCCCCCCCCTCCACACACACACACATCACCACACCCGGGCAACGCCGGGTACCCCCGCTAGTACACACACACACACACACACACACACACACACACACAGTCAGTCTTATTATAGAGTGAAGCATCATTTCTTAAAATCAACAACTGAAATATCAAAGATGAAAATTACAATCAATTTCATCAAACACATAAAAAATTTAACTTTTTCTCCACCGCAACACACACACACACACACACACACACAAAAATGGAAACTGCTCTCTCTTATTATACATAGAAAAAAAAAAAGAGAAAAAATATTGTCGGTAAAAAAAAAGGGGGGGGGTCAGAACAAGTGATGGGTAATAGCAAACTAATGTGGGACCCGCACATATGCAGTCTACATCACATAGAAAATCAAGACAAAAAATAACTTGACTGCATTTTTTTTTTTTTTTTTTTTTTTTTTTTGACATTTCTGAATTTTTTAGATGAGGATTGGTTATTTGTATTCTTTGGATTCATTCATCTGAAGGTTGAAAGTTCAATCCTCAGTGTGAGCGACCGAAAAATACAATTGCGAATTACTTAGTACCTCTATCCAGTCATGGCTGACAGAACAAGAGCATGCTACTCCTGTGAAGTAAATAAAGGCTTCTGCTCGAAATTCCATCCAAATTCCCGAGTTCGACAGAAACATTCCCAAGTTCGACAAGATCCACATGAAGAAGGTCGGAGGTTGCATCGACCGAAACATTGTGAAAATTACACTCAAGATGAGAACAGTAGTTCGATGAATCCAAATAATACGGATGCTTTTTTTTTTTGTGACAATGACATTTCCTCATTCTCCTGTCATGCGTGACTTCTCGTAACGGCTGTGACGTCAGCCACATCTCTAATGTGATCGTCTTTTCTAACGTCCTCTTTCTCCTATTTATAGTCTTCCTTTTTCCTTTCTGTGGCATCATTTTGCACTTCATATTCATTTGCGTATGTGCTGTTACAGAACAAGCGCACAATGTTATAATGTTATGTAGTAATTTGCTAGCGACCCCCCCCCCCAGTTATCAAAGAAAATGAGAGAAGGGAAGAAGAGATGTAGAGAAGCTTTAAAAGATGTTACACATTTTTAACCTCTATCCATGTGATCGGACAACGTAAGCTAGTATATAAATGTATATTTATAAAGTGGGATAGGGGGGGGGGGAAGAAAAGAGAAAGCGAGCGAAGAGAGAAAAAGAGGTAGAGCGAAGTTTTAAAATATGTTATCCACACTTTTTGACTCTTCTATTTTGTTGTTTATGCTACCGGACAATGCCAAGTTTCCATGCTAGATAAAAAAATAAATAAATAAAAAAATAAATAAATAAAGGGTGTTTGTCTAATTGCATGTGAAACTCCAAAATAATTTTTTCTATTATTTTGTCTTGTCTCTATATCTTAATTAGTAAAATACCTCGTGGAAATAGTCCCATATTCGATGATCCCTCTGTTCAGTCTCGAAAAACAAAGGACACCTCCTGTAGGGGCAGCTGCACGTATAATTGTGTGGCAAGGATTGCACAATCTCCAACCACACCTCTCCTGAATCGGCATTTTTTAAGTCCAGTGGCAAGGAGAAGTCCAGGATAATGCTGAGATAAGCAGAGAGCACATTCAGCACCTGGTCACCAATCTGATCCTAACCAGGCTCCTCGTTGCTTAACTTCGATGATCTGACGAGAACACATGTGTCAAACGTGATTATGCCGTGTAATAGAAGTGTCAGAAATTTCGTGAAAATAGTGAATTCGACCCCCTGTCTTTCCAAGCTTATAACTCCTCGAAAAATGTAATTCAAGCCCTAATTTTTTTTTTCAATTAAAGGAGCAAGGACCAAGGTTTTATTAGAAAAAACAAAAAACAAAAAAAAACAATGTGTTTTTTAAAAAAAAAAAAGGTTTTAAACTTCGGACTTTACAGGTAAATTTCTAAAAAAGCGTTTTTTTTTTGTTTTTGTTTTAAATTTGAATATATTATTTACTGACCTTTTCTCTTCAATTTGTGATATATAAAACTATTCAAACTAAATTAATTATTTACTTTTTAATAGACATTTCAAAATGGGTGACACTTGGGGGGGGCGTGAATTTAAAAAAAAAAACGTTTGTCTAAAATATTATATTCGGTTTATTGGAAAGAACATAAAATTTCACATTGACCCTGAAAATATCGTAAAAATAGAATCAATAGAAAAATTTTGATAGATTTTTAAAGTTTAAAAATTGAAAAATATTGAGTTCGGAAAATTCATTACTGTTTTTAAAAAAAATATATATATATATTTCTATTACTTTTAAAACAACTGTAATAGTTTATTTTGGAAGTATAATCCATAAAGAAAATAAATAACCCACTTTTAACAGAGAAATTACGAGATTTTTATATTGTATTCGCAGTTTCGTGTTAGGGGTGTCAAAAATTCCTACAAAAATAGTTCCATAAATTTCACATTAACCAGTTAAACCAAACAAAGAAAAGGAAGAATAAGAAATAGTGTGGCGGGTGGGGGGGGGGGATCAATCGAAAGTGAAACTGGCACAGGTGTAACATAGCACAGACGGCTATATGCAAATGCATGCGAAATGACGTCACGGCCGTTACAATGACGAAATAAATATTGTTGCTCCAAGCGAGTTAAAATTTTCTTATCTTGGTCCCCCTTTGCGACTGAAGCTACAACGTATTGGTTCCCGGACAATGTTACACAGGCAGCAAGAGAAGAGACGTTCAATGTTGTAGGTGAAAAATTCGGTCAGGAGAAACAGAGGGATGGGGGAGATCAAAGAGTTGGGTACATAACCGGAAGACGACAAGTACAAAAAGCGCAAGAAAAAAAAAAAAAAAAAAAAAGAAAAAAAAAAAGACAAAAGAAAATGTGAATAGGTGCTACTGCTACCATCTAAAAAGCTAAGTAAAAAAAAAAAACAACAAAAAAACAAAAAACATCAGGCTCCCCTGATTAGTGCTGGGTGGCTAATCGAACAAAATATAAACAAAAGAAAGCAAAACGAAGAATAAACCAGTACTGACATCATACGATTTTGGTACAGAGTCTACAGATAAAACGTTAAAGGTATTGAAAAATATGGCGTCATTGATACTTTCGACAGTCTTAATCTCTGGTGCCATCAGTCGGGAAAGAAGAAAAGATAATTGTGATTAGTTGTTTAAACAAAACAACAAAGCAAACATTTATGCCCCCCCCCCTCTCCCTCCCCGTTCGCAAGCGTAACTTATCAGGGTTAGCAGTTAGGTTAGAAGACAATGTAAAGACCAAAATTCCAATGATTTCCGCCTCTTCCTCGTTCCCTTAACAACAGATGTTGGGGGCGTTTTTTTTTTTTTCTTTTTTTTTTTTTCTTTTTTTGGCAAACGCCAGGAATAATTAGATAACAACAACAATAAAAAGAAAACATCTTTTTGTGGATTCTTGGTATCTATGCCAATAAGCACTGAATGCCAGCAGGGAAAGATGAAGAAGAAACTTACAAGGTCATAACATATGAACTCTCATATTAGTGTTCCGGCAAGGCCACGTGGGATGGGGGGGGGGGGTGAGACAAGAGAAGCAGCAAAACTGAAGCTGGCCTGCTAGTGCTATATATAGAAATGTACTCAAATTTTGGGCATATTTTATTGGTTTGAAAATATAGCTTCTTTTTTTACCAATTGCCATAAAATTTAAAACAAAAAGTATTATAATTTTCAAAACGCTTCAAATTTTCATGTAGTTTCGTCCTATGGAACCAAAGATATGATCATTTCAACATGGCTACGAGTATATATATATATATATATATATACACACACACACTAGCAGTTCAACCCGGCTTTGCTCGGGCCCTATGCACTGTTCATAACTTTATGTGCGTGTATATATATTAAAAAGTCTGACTCTTATCCAGGTAATCTACATCTAAAATTTCAAGTGTCTAGACCCAAAATTGGCGGAGAAATTTGGTAGAGTCTGCAAAGGTCAACTTTGACCCCTTGACAACCAAATGTCTGGCCGAAAACCGATTAAAAAGACTTTCCCAAATCTCAATACCCCTTATGTCAAATCTCGAGTCTGTAGACTGAAAATTAACAGAGTAGTTTGGTAGGGAAATGTACACAGACAGACAGACAATTTTACTTTTACAGATATATAGATATACTAGCAGATCAGCCCGGCTTTGCTCGGGCTATTTACCGATATTGCTCTATTTACTGTTCATAACTTTATGTGCATATGTATTAAAAAGTTTGACTCATCTCCAGGTAATCTATATCTAAAGTTTCAAGTACTAAAATTGGCAGAGGAGTTTGGTAGAGTCTGCAAAGGCCAACTCTTTCAACTTTGACCACTTGGCAGCGAAATTTTCGCCCAAAAACTGATTAAAAAGCTTGCTGCATGTCTGAATACCCTTTATGTAAAATTTCAAATGATTTGACCCAAAATGGGCTGAATAGTTTGCCAGAGAAAGCAAAGGTAAAATCTTTTGAACTTTGACCCCTTGGCAGCCAAATTTTCTGCAAAAACTGGTCAAAAAGCTTGCCCTATGTCTGCATACATTTTATGTAAAATTTCAAATGTTCAGACCGAAAATTGCCGAGTAATTTGGTAGAGACCGCAGAGGTAAAATTTTAAAACTTTGACCCCAATTTTGATCCCATAAAATTTATTGTTTCCGACTCAACTCAAATTAAAAAGTTTGATCCATGTTCAAGTAAACTACATCAAAGTTTTCAAGTGTTTAGACCCAAAATTAGCGGAGGAGTTTGGTAGAGTTTTACAAAGGTTGAATCGTTGAACTTTGACCCCTTTACAGCCAAATTTTTGGCCAAAAACCGATTAAAAAGATTTCCCCAAATCTCACTACCTCTTATGTCAAATCTGGAATCTGTAGACTGAAAATTGACAAAGTAGTTTGGTAGGGAAATGTACACACACGGAAACACTCACACACAGACAATTTCACTTATATATATATATACTAGCAGTTCAGCCCGGCTATGTTCGGACCCTATGTACTGTTCATAATTGGCCCTACATGTGAATGCACTTTATGTAAGATTTTAAATGTTTAGACCAAAATTTGTCTGAGTGTTTTCGTAGAGACCGTAGAGGTCAATTATATTAAACTTGGATCCGAATTTTGACTCCTTAACATTTATTATTTAGGTCTCAATCAAAATAAAAAGTTTTACCCATGTCCAAGTTACCTACATCTAAAATTTCAAGTCTTTAGACCCAAAATTGGTGGAGGAATTTGGTAGAATCTGCAAAGGTCAACTCTTTCAATTTTGACCTTTTGGCAGCCAAATTGTCGCTCCAAAACCAATTAAAATGCTTGCCGATTGTCTGAATACCCGTTATGCATTATTTCAAATGTTTAGACTGAAAATTGGCTGAGTAGTTTGCTAGACACCGCAAAGGTCAAATCTTTTGAACTTTGACCTCTTGGCAACTCAAATTTTCGACCCAAACCGATTAAAATCTTGCCCTATCTCTGAATACCTTTTATGTAAAATTTCAAATGTTTAGACCAGAAATTGGGTGAGTAATTTGGTAGAGACCGCAGAACTCAATTTTTAAATTTTTTTAATTTTGACCCCTTAACATTTATTTTCTTAAGCTCAAATCAAATTATAAAGTTTTATCCATGTCCAAGTAATCTACATTTAAAATTTCAAGTGTTTAGACCCAAAATTGGCCGAAGAGTTTGGTAGAGTTTTCAAAGGTCAAATCGTTGAACTCCGACTCCTTGATAGCCAAATTTCTGTCCGAAAACCTATTAAAAAGATTTTCCCAAATCTCAATATCCCTTATGTCAAATCTCGAGTCTCTAGACCGAAAATTGACAGAATTATTTCGTATGGAAATGTACACAGACACACACACAATTATATATATATACATACTAGCAAAAGTATCCGTCGTTGACTGGGTTCAAAAACAGCCTACAGAAAATGGACTCTGATTTATGAAAGTATGATAGGTTATGAAAAGGAAGTGTTGTAAAGAGATAGCTTCGAATTTGGGGGTATCAAAACCAAAGCAAAATATGATGAAAGTAAAAATAAAATAGATAAACCCCATAATTTATTATACCATACCTGTTCACACTGAAACACTTATCACAATATTCTGTGGATATATATTAAAAAACCTTGTTAAACTTTGTAACATATTTCCATTCTATGGAGGTCAGGCGCGAACGAACATCCCATAATTTTATTATACCATATTTCTTCAAACTGAAACATAATTATCAAAGTATACTTACGCAGATAGATATGAAAAGTTTTTATTAAAGTTTGTGCCTATTTCCATTCTATGGAGGCCAGGCGCGAACGCAGACCCCACCATTTTATTATACCATCCCTATTTAAGTTAAAACATACTTATCAAAGTATTATTATATACGTCTATATCAAAAACACTTGTAAACGTTTTTTTTTAATTTTTAAATTTTTTATTTCCATACTTTGTGGACCAGGCGCGAACGCAGATCCCACAATTTTAATGAACCACTGTTCTGCCAGATCAAACATACCCATTCCTGTGTCTCGATACATCTATCATTATATGTGATCAGTTTTCTATAATAGTCAACCATATAGGAGCCTATTCGTGACCAGACACACACACACACACACACACACACACACACACACACACACAGACACAGACATTCGGCTTTATATATATATATATATATATATATATATACTTTCCCCAAAACCTCTGGTCTTGATGGAGGGGAGACTAAAACTTGCTGCTGCTAAAATAACAGCAAGGGGACATTTGATTCCAAATATTTCTCATGTTATACGCCCCCCCCCCTTTGAAAATAGGGTACAATTATAAATATCTCCAGTATCAAATAATCTTAATACACTGTAAAATTTACTTTATGTATGAAAACCAAAGAGGGAAAATATAATATATGAGAAATATTTGGGATCAAGTCTCCCCCTTGCTGTTATTTCTGATCATTTGAAACGACAGTAGCAAGTTTTAGACTCCCCCTCCATCAAGGCCAGATGTTTTGGGGAAATATCAGATATTTTGTAATTCATATGCAAAACTAGGAAAAAAAAAAAAAAAATGACAGATGGAAACATTTTATGGCTATAAAAAAGTTCCAAAAATAGGCTCTGGATGATTGATCCCCTTAATGTGTGACATTAAGGACAAATGTCACCTCACTACATAATTCAGGTTATTAGTTTTCCAACGAGCCCTCATTTGTTAAATACTGATTAGTAGTCACTGAGATTTGGTACTTATAAAATTGCCAAAAAGATGGTGCATATATATATATATATATATATATATATATATATATGCGCACTAGGTGTCAGGTCATGTCATATGCTATTGGTACCATGTAACCCAGTACTACCTGCCTCATGGTCGGGTCACCGGCGACTAAACTGATTCCTCCACCAGACTTGTTTGGTGAGGAGGGCGGCTAGTCTTCCTGAAGAATTAAAAACAAGACCTTTCAAAGGGCGAATGAACCCATTTTCGGGGTCAACGGCCAACTAGCACCGTGTGTGCTTGTGTGTATGCATGTGTGTGCTGGGGTGGAGAGGGCTCCCGTAAGTCGTGGTGAAGGCAACCTTTCTAGGAGAAGCAAATCTCTGATTTAAAAAACCATAAAGCGGGAGACCAGTACCCGTATTAAGCTGGTCTGCAGTTTAACTTGTTGCTGGCTATCTTGCTCTTGCTTGTTGCTGGATCTCAACATTTTGAACAGAGAGAGAAACTTAGCTGTCGTACAAAGCTAAGACTTTGTAACATCATCTGTGTATAGACACTCCCTTAGGCATTTGTCTATAAATTGGTCCTGTGGCAATGGAAAAGTTGTGACGTGTGGAGGTTTGAAATGCTGGAAGCATGTAATAATTGATCTCAGTGACAGTCTTCAGTGTCATGCCTGCTTGAGTGTGTGAATTCACCAGTAGGACTTTAAAAAAAAAGAGTCATTTTTAGGCTCATGGACTTTAAGTGTCTGAGGGCGCTCGTCTGACAATCATCATTTTATATATATATATATATATATATATATATATATATATATATATATATATATAGAGAGAGAGAGAGAGAGAGAGAGAGAGAGAGAGGGAGAAAGATCTATACTTCTATCCAAATCAAATGGTCGAATCCTTCTATCGATCCAATAGATATCTCACTGCTGATGCAATTCTCTATCTATATAAGAGCCAGATACGTCCAAGGATGGAATACTGTTGCTACATATGGACAGGAGCTGCCAGAAAAGACTTGTCCTGCCTTGATAGGGTTCAAAATAGACTTTGTGGCCTGAAATGCTCATATCTTTGGTTTTATGGGATGAAATTACATGAAAATTTGTAGGCTGTTTGGAGATTTTAATATTATTCTATGGTTAAAATTTTATGACAATTAGTAAAAAAAGAACCTATATTTTCAAACTAATAAAATATGCTCAAATTTTCCTACATTGGTATATATAGTGTCTTGGCAGGCTAGCGTTAATTTTTTTACTTTGGAATGAATTTTGCTTAGGGTTGTTTTTTTGCTTGGTTGTCTCCCCTATGGCCTTACTAGGCAACTTATCTATATATCTATAAAAATGAACGTGTCTGTGTACATTTCCCCATGCAATAACTCAATTTTAAATCTACAAACTCGAAATTTGATATACAGGGTACTGAGATTTGGGAAAATCTTTGTGATCGGTTTTCGGCCAGAAATTTGGCTGTTAAGGGGTCAGAGTTCAACGATTTGACCTTTGAGAACTCTACCAAACTCCTCCAGCAATTTTGGGTCTAAACACTTGAAATTTTAGATATAGGTTCTTTGGACATGGATCTAACTTAATAACTTGATTTGAGGCCAAAACAATAAATGTTAAGGGGTCATAATAGGGGTCAAAGTTTAAAAGATTGACCGCTTTTTTTTTTTTTTTTGCTCAACGTACACCTCCAAACTCCTGCGCAACGCTGAAATGCTAGTATATATATATTCTGGGAAGTAGTTTGAGATGGGATGGTCTCTATAGAAGAAGTGATGTATATCTGTTATATATGTAACACATGCACAACAACACACATACAAATATATACAAATATATATATATATATATATATATATATATATATATATATATGTATATTATACACACACACACACACACAGCTGTGCAGTATGCATATCACATCGCTTGATAATTTGAATGGTAGGGAGGGGGGAATTTAATTTTAATGAGATTAATTTTGAAGAATCCAAGGCATTTGGCCATAGATATGTTTAACCTGACCGTTGCTTGTTTAGATATCAAATATCTTTACACTAGATTCTAAAAACTCATCTTATTTAATTCAAAATTAAGCCCCCCCCCTTACTACCATCCAAATTATTAAATCATGCCATTTAATCACACAACATTGTCATTTTACCTTTAAACAATAAAAGCTTGTATTTATTTGCTTCCCCAACTGAGCAAATTAGGCACAAGGCCGTTTTTTTCATGTGGGGAGTGAAACCAGCTTCCCAAGGGGGCACTCTGGCAGGGTCCAAAATTAGCAATTGTCTGATATGAAGGGTATCCTGCCTGTTGTTGCCTGGTCGTAAAATATGCTTAAATATGATATTTTAATTTATGCAGATTTTGTGTTATTGTCTTATTATAAAACCAATTCTCTATTGATTATTATATTGTACCCAATATAAAGTAGTGGCCGGCCAGCATGCCCTAATTGTAAAATATGCTTATTTATTATATTTTAATTTATGCTAATTTCATATTTATTATTATAGAGCCAATAATCTATTGATTATTATATTGTACCAAATATATAGTAGGGATTTCAAAAATAAAAAATTAAAATATCATTTGGGTGTCATCAGCTAGAATCGAAAGCACAACATGTAGCTTTCCAGCCTTAATCATTATCATACAATGTATATTTGTGCATGCATAGAAAAAGCCCATTTAGTCATCTTACACCTGCCAAGTTCATTTTTTTAAATTTGACACCTTAGCAGCTACTTGTACAAGCTAGGCACCAAATCGAATTTGTTCCGCAGGTCCAAAACCCTCTATATATCAAATTTCAAATCTGAAGACAAAAAATTGACAGAGTAGTTTGGTAGAGACTGTTCGTCACAGAGACAGACAAAATCATTTTTGTACATACATACAGATCATATATGTACACACATCATATATATATACATACATATATATACATACATATATATATATATATATACATACATATATATATGATGATTGCAACGTCTTGTCAGACGAGTGCCACTCCCTCAGACATTTAAAATCCATGATCCCAAATGCCTGAGGGAGTATCTATACAAAGATGATGTTACAGAGTCTTAGCTTTGTACGACAGCTAAGTCTCTCTCTCGGTTCAAAATGTTGAGATCCAGCAACAAGCAAGAGCAAGATAGCCAGCAACAAATTAAACTGCAGACCAGCTTAATGTGGGTACTGGTCTTCCGCTTTATGGTTTTTTAAATCAGAGATTTGCTTCTCCTAGAAAGGTTGCCTTCACCACGGCTTACGGAAGCCCTCTCCACGCCAATACACATATACACACACACAAATATACACGGTGCTAGTTGGCCGTTGACCCAGAAAAAGAGTTCATTCGTTCGCCCTTTGGAGGGTCTTGTTTTTAATCCTGCAGGGAGACTAGCCGCCCTCCTCACCAAACAAGTCTGGTGGGGAACCAGTTTAGTCGCGGTGACCCGACCATGAGGCAGGTAGTACTGGGTTACATGGTACCAGTAGCATATGACATGACCTGACACACAATATACATACATACATATGTGCATACACAAAGCACACGCAAAAAAAAATGCAGTTAAAGTAAAACATTTCAGTTACATGTTGAGAATTTGAAACATTTTGACCTTGAACCCACCCACACAGGAAAATGTTAAATGTCTAATGCGCATGTGCGCCAGTTTAAAAAAAAGAAAAACGAAGTTCCTGTTTTTTTTTTTTATATACAAAACAAGATTTTGAAGAAATCAAATGGAATATTGCTAAATGACAAAAATTTTCAATTGTAATTTATTGTATAAAGGATGAATTTCTGCTTGTCCAACTAAAACTTGAAAAACACAACAAACAAACAAACAAACAAAACTGTTTTTTTAATTTTTTTATGATTAACGTAATTCCAGATGTATAATATCTAAAATTAAGGCCATTTAATGTTATCAAGACATAGGAGCATTTCTTAATGTTCTTACTTGCCTTCCCACGAGGGCAGAGTTAGACACAAGGTCGGTTTTTCATGTGAGGAAAATCTAGCTCCCCCAAAAAGGGGCACTGGATAGGAACAAAAATCAAAATTGTTTCAGTCATGAACGATTTCTCCTGCACTGACCGAGAACAGAAAGGTGAAGTGTAGCATCAGAACAGACACCACACCTTAATCTTGGCCCAAAGACCAAAAAATCTGTTTTCCAGTCACCAACTTAAAGGAAGTAACTCTGTTGTTTTAAAGAGTTATTTCCTCTTCTGCTGACTAGAGTTGTGTGTTTATCCAGAGAGAGGATTAGGCTGAGCGAAAAATTAAAGGGGGAGGATAAAAAAAATTATGTTACACTTTTACTTATCAATAATCTATAATTCATCAATAATTCTTTTTTTTTTTCATCATATCCAAACGAACGTTCTTTAATTTTGTTTATTTTCTTAAAGAATTTAAATAGCAAAACTTTTGGATAATTAATTTTTTATCTGACAAAATTCCAAAATAGAAATCCATAGATAATACCCATTTATAAATATCACAGTTAATGGCATAAAAGCCCTCCATCATCGTATTGTCCTCCAAGAAAATGCTGTGACGTTAAAATGGTATATTACTGAGACTACCTTCATCCATCACAGTGAAAACTAGATTTGCACCTATTTAATGAAATGAACTCAGCCCAGAGTTGGTCATACGAGTCAAGCATTCTGGACAACAAATCGAAGGTTTACAAAATAATCTAACAGACTGAGAATACAGTTAAATTGAAATGAAACAAAATGCTTTGTAAATAAATTATTTTTATAAATTTCGTTTCAGTACTCATGGTTTCCGATTCATCTGCAATTTCCTGTTTTTGACACAAACTGTTGCGATATTTTTTATATAAATGCAAGGAGTGATACCAACTGACCAATCAAATGAAAATACACTCTGCTACCGACCAATCAGAAATTGGAATCACTCTATAAAACAGATTGGATATTTTAGAATTCTGCAGCTAATTTTTCTTCTTTCCATGAGAAGGAACTGTATTCTTTGTCTCAGAACTTCTACGGATTAGCTACCCACAGGAAACCCCTCAAAATTAAAAATAGCTTACAACTCCAAATAACCAACATTAAAACGTATTTTTCCTTATTACATAATAATACATTGATTTTTAACTCTAATACGTTCCTCAATTAATAATATTTAAACCAAAACATAAAACCATTTTTATCACATGTGCAAACTTTTTTTATATCGCATTATGTTGTCTGACGTCAATCTATATAATTACTGGCTTTATACTCTTTCAAGACGAGAAAGAATTCTCTAAGACTCAACTCCCTATCTTAAGACGTATCTGATTCTTATGTTAGAGGATTGCATCAAGAATTTTTTTCATTGAACGATTTTTCTAGAAACGTTTACTACATATTGGACATAAGTTTTGTTTTAGTGGCCTTGCAAGCAAAGAGTTAGCCACCAGTCTGAAACAATAAATAGTCCTGAACTGTTTGTGATCCGTGCTGACCAGACACCGGCCAGCAATGCCATATTTTTTTCATTTTTCTGAATTCTTTTACATGAGGACTGATAACACTGAGCAACATTAAAAAATAGGAGTTGCTCAGGTCTTTTTAGTATGAAGATTGGAGTGTGATTCTCTTAGTGCACTGACCTTATGTCTAACCTCCTGGAAAGAAAGTAAAAAAAAAACACTCGATAAAATGAACTCTATTTTCAAGTCAAGTCATTGACAAAAGATTTGAAAGTGCAACAAGCCATGTAAATAAATAGTTATAAGATGTATGCGTCTATATATAGCAAAATCACCTTGACACAACAGTTCTCGGCAGATTATTGAAGTTAAGCAACACTAAACCTGACCAGTACTAGATGGGTGAGTATTCAGGACTACGAAGATGCTCTATATTGATGGAACATCAAGTCAGTCCTCCTGCTTTCCAATTTGTGCAGTTATGGTGTGTGCACATATTAACAGCCACGTGAGAAGGTTATGCAGTTTACTGAACTCCATCATCTCGACTGCAATCGCAAAATGATGATGACATCTACACACAGTCTGAATATTTACCTAATGTGAATTTAAACCTGGATATGATAGGCATTGTCACTACCTTTGGTAGGCTGGTCCATGAGCAAGAACACAGAATTTTATCTTTCTTTTAATGAGACAAATGCACTTGTGGTAAATCTTTTCCATGGTTCTGTACCACAGCATTAGACTAGAGTGGAAAACTCCAAAAGCATATTTAATTTTTTTTTTTTTTTCTGTCCAAAGATCAGTTATTGCTTTTATTAGTTCAATCTTTCCAATTGTAATATTTATTAGTAGTGGGCCAGGTTATCTCGGTATTCCATAAGAATCTTTCACTTAGTGATACAGGCAAGAAAATTGGCAAAGATTTACTACAGGTGCATTTCTCATTAAAAGAAAGATAAAATTCTTTGTGTTCTTGCTCATGGACCAGCCTACCAAAGGTAGTGACAATGTCTATCATATCCAGGTTTAAATTCACATTGGGTAAATATTCAGACTGTGTATAGATGTCGTCATCATCATTTTGCGATTCCAGTCGAGATGATGGAATTCAGTAAACTGCATAACCTTCTCACATGGCTGTTTTTCCAATTGTAATATTTATTAGTAGTGGGCCAGGTTATCTCAGTATTCCATAAGAATCTTTCACTTAGTGATACAGGAAACAAAATTGGCACAAATGATGTTCAGAACAAGCATTTTAAGAAAAGAACGTTAGCCATTAGAAAATTCAAGATGGCTGCCAGTTTGAACTTGGCAGGTGTTTCTCTACATGCGTGCAAATATAGATTTATACTTTTAACATTATTTTAGAAGTTTTTATATCAACGTGGCTCAGATGGTAATAAATAATGCTAGAGAGTTATATATTTTGGTTTGGATTCTAGCTGCCGGCATCCAAGTCATATTTTTTAAAAAAACTTTTGAAATCACTACTATATATTGGGTACAATATAATAGTCAATAAAAATTTAGCTCTATAATAATAATACGAAATCTGCATGAATTAAAATATCATATTTATGTGTATTTTATGTCCAGGCAATACCGGGAGGCCTTCTAGTATATGTATGAAAGTTATTCTGTGTGTATGTGCGCGCACACACAGGATAGTCTCTACTAAACTACTCAGCCAATTTTTGGTCTACTGACTTGAAATATGATATACTGGGGATTTAAACCTATGGAAAAAATTCGATTTGTTTTAGCCGGTAAAAATAGCTGCCAAGGGGTTAAAATTAAAAAATTTGAACTTGGTTAGCATAAGTCACTTGAAGTGCGCCTCTACACATGCACAAATATACATTTATATGCTTAAGTCGGTTAATTTGTAAAATTTTGATGTGCATGAACTTAGCTCAGATGGTAGCAAATATCACTAGAGAGCTAAGTGTTTTGATCTTGATTCTAGCTGATTACACCCAAGGCATATATTTCTTTTTTTAAATTTTTAAATCACATTACATTAAATACATTGACTTCAATATAATAATCAATAGAGAATTGACTCTGCAATAATAAATATGAAATTTGCATAAATTTCAATATCATAGGCCGCCAGCTAGTTTTATATATGACTAGTAAGATTAGCCAGTGTTGCTTCGGACATGAACAACAAAATGGAAAATTAAAAACGAGTGACCTCTTATATTATTTTAATTGGAATTCATTAAGATGTATATTATTTTACATTAATTTATTTATAACGGACTATTATCCTCATCTTTCTTAGTTTTTGTTTCACGATGTCTCGGCCAACTATTCCTCTCACGAAAGCCAGAGAAATAGTTGGCCGAAACATCATGAAACAACAACTAAAAAGATGAGGACAAATCACACCGCCGATAATGCTGTGAGGAAACTTTTATTACCACCAAGAGCGAAATAACCGCTCTAAGATATCCGTTTGCATGTCATCCATCTTGGTTAAGTAGATGAGTTTACTAAACGAAAAAAAAAAAAAAAAAAAAAAATCAAAGCAAGCCGGTAAATATTGGAATTTATTTATTGCGGACTATTATCTTCATGCTTCTTAGTTATTGTTTTTCATGAGGTTTCGGCCAACTATTCCTCTGGCCTTCGTCAGGTGGTAATTGCGACGGGATAGGAACTCCGAATCTCCTGACTGCATTCTCAGCAATTACTACCATCTGTAGTTGTTGTCGTCTCACCACGTTTTTGGCCAAGTAAGCCTCTGCCCGGCTTTAGGTAGAATTGAAACTGCTTTCTTCAAACAATTCTCACCTGGAACCGTACAGATTCAATGTCTCTATCCACTGCACAATGGGCCTCGAAGGGCAGTGGATAGAGACGACAACTATGGATAGCAGTAATTACTGAGAATGCAGTTAGGAGATTCATAGTTCCTATTCCATCATGGTTACCACCTGACAAAGGCCAGAGGAATAGTTGGCCGAAACATCGTGAAACAAAAACTAAGAAAAATGAGAATAATAGTCCGCAATAAATAAATATAAAGTGACCTCTTTCTTTTTAAGTCAGTCATGTAAATGTATTACCCTCCCACCGGTTTTCTCCAACAAACAAAAAGAACACATTAATTTGCAATAAAATTTATTTATAATCTTGGGCAATAAATTAGACCTATGGTATTTTAGTTGCACCGACTACATCATTTTTGTACTAATTCCAATGCATTTTTGAAAATCGTTTCAAGCAGAAGCACATAAACACAAAGTTTATAATGGCTGGAAATGTAAGTTTTACATTAGTGAAAAATTGCACCAATAGAAACCTTTAAAAATACAACAGGCCTGCATGTAAACATTGCATCGATTTTAAATTTCATTTACTTTTGAATATACTTGTGATACAATGAGATATTTGCTGTTATATTACTAATTAATAAATTTAATTATATTACTAATTAATAAATTTAATTATATTAAAATTAATCAATTTAATTATATTACTAATTAATCAATTTAATTATATTAAAATTAATCAATTTAATTATATTAAAATTAATCAATTTAATTATATTACTAATTAATCAATTTAATTATAGAATCCAAATAAATTGAAATTGGCGCATTTTGACGGGACAAAATATCACCAAATTTTATTTTCATGAATGATTCATTCAAAAGATTGTATTCTTTGCATTTGAGAATCAACCTCATAAGCATTATGAATTTTTAAAAAATGGCATCTATATGAAAATAATTCAGATCTGCACAAAGTAATTTCTGGAAGGAATCAAATCGAATTTTATTCTATTGCTTTTAAGAAAATGCTGCAACAATCCATTCAAAAAACTGATGAATGAGAATCAAATGTTTATTTCATAGGAAGAAAACTTATCACTGACAAAACTAGAGAAAAAAATGAGAAATCGTATCAATAGCAACCTTCAGAAATACAATGGGCTTGCATGTTTTTTTTTTTTTTTTTTACACAGTGATCACCACTTATCAAGGCCCGGAAGCCACTCAGGGATAAGGGTTATTGCAAGTACATTACGTTAGTGAGGAGATTTGCTGAAATGTTTACTTAAGGGGGCAGTTCATTAGGAATTTGTTAACGTTGGACTTGAACACATCCAAGTTGTAGTCCGGAGGGAAGCAGGCAGACGGAACAGAGTTCCACAGGCGTGCAGTTCTAAGAAAGAAGCTTTGTTCATGGAATCCGCGTTTTGATTTAGGCACAGATATAGAGTGGGGGAAATTTTTCACAGTGGATTCAGCTAGACGGGTGTTTTTCGTGAAAGATTGGCGAGGGGGGACCAGAGATTGGAGTTCAGACGAGCATCTGCCATGGAAATAACGATAAAACAAGGACAGGCTCGCAACGTCTCTTCTGTGGGAGAGAGGTTGCAGGGTAGAGAAAAGGGCATCCCCCACTAAGCCACGAAGTCTATTTTGTACTCTGTCAAGGCAGGATAGGCTGTTTTTAGCAGCTCCTGCCCAGATATGGCAACAGTATTCATGGAAGCATTACATTGATTTTTAATTTCATTAACTTTTGAATATACTTGTGGCACGATGAGGTATTTGCTAGTATAATATTGATTTATTTTTGGTCATGCTAATTATATTAAGCTATTTATTTAGGTTTCTATTTTTCCTTTTCAGTTACTGGTTTTCTGTGTGCTTATGTTGCACTGAAATATAGAATCTGTATTATTAGATCGTCGGATTTTCCTAAACATACGATAGACTTTGATGTGATTTTAAAAAATGGTTACTTAATAGTCACTTTCATCATTCTCACAACATAATTCCTTTTCCTTCGTTTTTATTTTTTTTCTTTCTTTTATTTGGCATCGTATTTCACATTTTCCGGATAATCACAAATTTAGCTTCTTGGACAACACCTTACAATCTCTAAAGAAACACCATCTGTTTATGTATAAACTTCAATGGACTTGCACAACATCAAACTGTCACCTCTCCTACCTATCCCTTAACGTTTTCACTGTGTTATGAAAACACAAAATTCCACTAAAGATTCACAGAATGAAGCGTTTTCCTTTTTCTTTAACAAAAAGATCAGTGCATTTTTGGAGTGACAAAATATCATGAAAAATAGAAAAAACAAGTGAAGCATGCATGGTCCTCTATGAGTGCACAGTGACGAGGCATGAAAAAAAAAAAATGACTAAGTTCAGCATTTGCCCCCCCCCATCCCCACCTCATTTAGCCCCAAAAGTCCCCAGGAGATGTCAAATCCTGGTGAAAATGAACAAACAGAGCAGTTTTAGGCTTTAACATATGTAAATTTGAGTTCTGCATCATGCAAAAAAACAGAAACGACTCGGTCCATCATTTGCACCCCCCCCATTTAGTCCCCAAGTCCTTAAAAGATTTAAATTTGAGTTCAGCACCATGCAAAACTGCTAAATAGACATACACAGAAAATTTTGGACAAATATGGTAAAATAATAGTCCAAAAAATGAAGTGTTTTTATTAGCCCTAAAAGAGCCCCTGGGACACATCCAAGATTTATCACAAAGTATAGACAAACAAAATTATATAGAAATTAGTTAGTTACAACTTTTCAGGAAGTTTTATAAAAATCCAAGGCATCAATTTTTTTTAATAAGCACAAAAGTGTAAATTTTAGCCATTTTAACACAAAAGGCACCCCTAGGGGGGGGGGGGCAACCAGAGTTTTCTTGGAAAATCCGTTCTGTTACTTTTTTTTTACTCATATCATGTTTAATGTTTGTGCAAAATTTCACAAAATTCCAATTTCAGTTATTGAGAAAAGTGCGGACAGACGAACAGACAAGGATGAATTTACAGGTCCACCCTCCTTTTGTCGGAGTAAGGGGGAACCAAAAAGGCTGACTTTATTTTATATATTACATGTACATCTTTATTGTTATTACTTGGATTTACACTTGAATATAAAATGTATTATTTTTCTGTTAATGTAATCAATTACTGGCAATCCTTTATTTCTTTTCGTATACAACTTTATTTTTTATTATTACATATTGTCAGTTGATATTAATTAAGTGCACAAGAAACTTCAAAGACATTTTTCATAAATGAAAAATAGTTTCAGCGTGTAAAAATTTTAATTAATCTGTATGAATGAGTGCAGAATTCTAGTCAGAAATAGAGACTAGTGCACTAAATGGAAAACTCTTATCAACTCGATTGTTTTCAATTCAATTAAAATAAAAACAAAACAAGCACCCTTCACTCGTTATCTGTGGCGAAATCAAAACATAGATTCTATGAACAAAATTTCTTTCTTAGAAGTGCACGCCTGTGGAACTCTCTTCCGTTTGCCTGTTTCCCACCTGACTACAACTTAGATGTCTTCAAGTCCAATATAAACAAATTCCTGATGAATCGCCACCTTAACTAAGACACTTTATCAAATCTCCAATGCTTGAGGGCACAGATCAATGAAGTTTCTGGCCATGGTTATGGTCTTTGGTGGTTTCAAGTGACGGCCATATTATGTCACCTCACGTCTTCAAAGTTGACTTGAAAGTCAACACCAAAGTTTACCTTGATGTGTTGAAGAGTGTGGTGATCCCCTGGTGCGATCAAATGGCTGCTGGCAAACTCTGAGTGTGGCAGCAGGACTCGGCACCGGCCCACAAGTCCAAAGAGACCAAGGTTCAGCTTCAGAAGGAACGCAACGACTTTGTACTCTTCTCTCACTGTCTTCACCCCTCCTTCCCCCAACCTGAACCCGCTGTACCCCTTGGATTGGTGATACATTGAGAACATCACCAACATAACCTCTCACAGCACCAAAACCAGCCTGATCACCACAATCTGCCGAGCTCCCATTGGCACTTGTGGAAAAGACATGCTCCTAATCCTGGACTCGTATTGAGGTGGTGATTGAGGCTGAAAACGGCTACATTGAATAGATGTCAGCTCTACTACATAATTAAGTTACCTGAATCGATTACTACG
The DNA here is from genome assembly GCF_053919585.1 of Euprymna scolopes. Lineage (NCBI taxonomy): Eukaryota > Metazoa > Mollusca > Cephalopoda > Sepiida > Sepiolidae > Euprymna > Euprymna scolopes. The sequence goes on from NC_136505.1 coordinate 90,703,054, forward strand.
ATACTATCCCATTGCTTACTGTACACGCAATAACCCTTATCCCCGAGTGCCTTCTGGGCCTTGATAAGTGGTGACCCCCATAAAAATTTTTTTTTTAAAGTTGTCTTGTAGTTAAAGGGGGTAAAACTTTACATGGAAAAAGATACAGTGGCCTAGCAGTCACGTGTACAAATTTCGCATTGAATTGCTGCGTTGTTGACACCTTTTGCCTCAGGTTACGTATCTGACCATGACCGTGACCCTGACCTGTCTGACCAAGCAACAAATTAAAAAAAAATAATAATAAAACTGAGTTAAAATAAAAAAAAAATATTTATTTTAACATAAAACAGAATACAAAATATTTACAGATCGAGACCGTTTTCTTTGCTTACTTTACAGATCGAGACCATTTCTTCTCCGACTTTATGCATGGGTAAATCTACTAATTAATTAGTATTATATTAAAATATATTTCTTTGGTCAGTGAGAAAATATACAGAAATCTTTGTATTTACCAAACTTCCAGTTTCTTCAAATGATGCGATGCTTTCCTTTTAAGGAATTTCTTTCAGCTGGATTTTCATCCTAGAAACATTACCGGAGTTCTTAACAGCAAGTCAGTAACATAATTAAGTCACCTGAATCGATTTTTTGAATAAAAGTTTTAAAATAAAGCTGAAGTGTTCTTTTCTTTAGGGTGACAAATTCATCCTTCCACTATGTACTTATAAATTTATTAAAGAGCACAACAATTAGCATTAACAGCAAATTAAAACATTTGTATGGAATTCAGAGGTGGGAGCATAAGTATTCTGGGTGCTTCAATTCTCTTGAGCAAAACCCGTGCTAGTTTTGTAGAAACTTCTTTTTTAAAAATTAGAGGACTTCAGTGCCTTCAACTATAATCAAAACCGAAACCAAAACTTATGAAGAATTCTTGGTAAAATTATTTATTACAAGAAATAGAAGATCATAACAATTAAAGGGCAGTCACTCGGAAGGAACAAAGATATAAGCGCGACACACAAAATAACACGCTATTGTAGTAATATATAGATAATAAAACAAAGTTTTTTTTACATAAACGGCACCACTTATCAAGGCCGATAGGCCACTCAAGGATAAGGGTTAAAGAGTGTACAGTAGTCAAAAGGACACTATAGTAATCGATAGTAATGGAAGTTCGGTAAATTTGTTAACTTAAGTGGAACGGCTCATCAGAAATTTGTTCACGTTGGACTTGAAGACAACTATATTATAGAAAGCTGGAAAGCAGGAAAACGGAAGACAATTCCACAGGCGTGCAGTTCTAAGAAAGAAGCTTTGATCATGGAATCTATGTTTAGGTTTAGGTACAGATAAAGAGTGGGGAAAATTATTGATAATGTTTTCAGCTAGTCTAGTGTTTCTTGTGAAAGTTTGGCGAGGGGGGACCATAGATTGAAGCTCAGTTGAACACTTTCCATGAAAATAACGATAAAGCAGAGACAAACTCGCAACATCTCTTCTGTGAGACAGAGGTTGCAGCAAAGAGAAAAGGATATCTCCCACCAGGCCACGAAGTCTATTTTGAACCCTATCAAAGCAGGACAAGTCTTTTCTAGCAACTACTGCCCATATGTGGCAACAGTACTCCATCCTTGGACGTATCTGGCTAGTAGATAGAGAATTGCATCAGCCGTGAGATATCTACTGGATCGATAGAAGGATCCGACCATTTTTCCAGCGGCCTTGGCAGCAGATTTGATGTCTTTTGCTTATTTCTCTTATTTGCTTCAACGCCTCAAAATGAATAGGCATGAAATCTGACCTGGATTGCAAGGCTCTCAGCTATAGAGCGGTAAATTAGGGTCTGTTTAACAGAGAGGAAAGACATGACTTACTTGGGTCGAGTAGATATTGCAGGCAGCCCATCTCACCGAAGCACCGAGTGCCGCCAATGTCTCAATGAGTACCTACAAAAGCAAAAAAGATGCATATATAACACATATAAGAAAGCAGATATTATTACATTCATATTTCTCCGGAGTATGCGTATATATATTGCAGATGCTTTAATAATAAGTGTAAAATGTTGAGGTGTTTATCTTGTTAACAGGTGTAAGAAAAAAAACAGTTACATTATCACCACACACACATGTACATATATAATAGTTTTATTTATATAGACAAACATTACATAGTCGCTACCTTGAACTGCTAATGTTTCAGACAAATGTAAAATGTTGAGGTGTTTATCTTGTTAACACGTGTAAAAAAAACAGCTACATTATCACCACACACACATGTACATATATAATAGTTTTATTTATATAGACAAACATTACATAGTCGCTACCTTGAACTGCTAATGTTTCAGACAATTGGTCAGTAAGAGCCAAAAGTCCTCATCAGGCGACGTAATAAAGTTTGTATACCACTGAAAGCATCTCGTTCTCAATTTGAGACACTTCCAGTGGTACGCAAACTTTATTATGTCGCCTGATGAGGACTTTTGGTTTTTACCGACCAACTGTCTGAAACATTAGCCAGTTCAGTGTAGCGACTGTGTAATATTTGTCTATATAAGTAAAAATGTTATATTTTGCTCTTCTTAGTAATTGTCTGTATGTCCTAGTGACATATGGCCGAGTGGTCCTAGACGTTGTATCAAAGTTTACAGTTACCCAAAGGTGCTGAGTTCAATCCTGAACGAAGGCAGTGAAAAGTAACATTCAAAACAGAGAATCAGCAAGTATGTCCCAGAGCCTAGCTGGAGTCCGAACAGGGTACCCCCGTAATAATAATAATAAAGGCTTGGGTTCGAGATTCCTAACAAACGGTTCCCCAGTTCGATACAAAACACCTGATGAAGGCCGGAGGGCAAAATGGCCGAAATGTTGTGACTATAACAACCAAGATGAGGAAGTCAGTCTGACAATCTCAATCTTTGCTCTTCTTATTGAGCACTCTTAAGAATTTCGTTTTAATTCACAAGTTTTCCCTCTTGAACACCTTTAACCTTTAACTTGGTGTGTGTATATATATATATATATATATATATATATATATATATATATATATATATATATATACACACACACACGTGTTTACTGCATGCTCTGTCTTGTGACATTCATTAGCAGTAATACCAAAAAGTATGATTGGTTCTACACAAAGCCTTCACAACTATGAACAAATCATCTGCATGGATTTCTGAACAACTTAGTCATTGTGGCAGAACCTCATGCAGCGAAATCGACAGGAGAGTCCATTCATATAAGCAAATATTGCTAAAAAATAATAGAGCTTCTGTTTAATTATAACTTTTTTCTATTTTTTTAAGGGCTTTTCCTAACCTTTCCTATCATAATAAAAAAATTAATATACGTTACATATGTATCATGAATGTTTTCGATTCTGTGTAAGATCATCATCAGGTGATGAAAAAATGCTGCCTAAACACAAACACATATGTATGTCTATAAATATATTATTTATATAAAAACTATATGCTACATATTTCAGAGACATATAATGGTTTCATTGCAGTGGATCTGCCTTTTAAAAAGCTTTTAAAAATCCAAACAAATCATCAGCAGGTTACGGAATGAAAAACAAATTAATATATATCTTTTACCAAAATGCAATTTTAATAAAAATGGTTTAAGAAACTAATTTAGTTCTAGGCAATGGTTGAGGTAACTGGTACACTATTGGTTGAGGTATAGTCCTGTGCAGTACAAGGAGGTCAACCCTCCCAAGATTTACCTTCTCACCCTTTGAGAAGGGGTCAGTTTATTGCTAATTCCTTGAGGCATCTCTACCAAGAAATGCTGATGGGTTACCAAGATATTTTTTGCACGAGTGCAAAGGTACCACATTTTTGGTTTTCAGTTAGGATATGGGGAGAGTGCATAGCAGGGGCAGACAAATGCAATTTCAAGACAGAATCGAAAAGTCTTTTTTTGTGTAATAAAATCAGAATTTGGAAATTTTTTAATGTGTGTTTTTTTTGTTGAGAAATTTTTTAAAAATAAATATAACTTATAACACAAAATGGAGGGTTGTTTTTTTTTTTAACAAAATGGATTTTTTAAATTTTTAATAAAACAAAGTTTTCGTTACACATTTATTGAATGAAAATAAATATTAAAAACTTGTAACATAAAATAAAGTTGTTTTTTAAAAAAAAATAAAAATAAACATTTTTAAACATTTGTAATAAAACAAGGTTTTGTAACAGACATTTTTCAAAAGATAACAGCCTTTGAAACTGGAAAAAATCTTCTTTTTTTTTTTCTGGTCAGCAGTTAAAAGTATGATGCACATATTCAAGACGTTAACGTTCAGTGTTGTTACTGATATTTTTGGAGAAAACCTTAAGCAATTTTTTAATTTTTCTGTCCCTGATATATGCTTGTTTCCCTCTGCTATGCACTCTTCACATGTCCCAACTGAAAACCAAAAGAAGTTGTACCTGTGCACAAGTGCCCCTTTTTTGCAAGCCAGAGTATTCTTCATCTAGGATGCTGACTTTTCAAATCCCACTTTCCTGACCTTGTGTCACATCTTCCTGCCTGAAAAGAAAATAAATACCAGCCATCTGAGTTCTAGGAGATGGCCACTCCCAAGCTTTATCTTATGCTGAAAAGTTTAATTTATTACTAATTGCCTAAAGCACCCCTAAAGGGGAATGCTGATGGGCTGCTAAGGCATGTTTTGCAGGCAAGGGCACTGACTTTTCAAATCCCACTTTCCCCAAAATGGTGACACATTTTTCTGCACACTAGTGTTTCATCATTTCGGGAATCATCAGTTTAGGGAGTCATGATTACCGGCAGTTGGGGGGGGGGTTCAAACCCAGTCATGTAGCTATCTCTAACTCCATTAGCAAGGAACATAGCCCTCGGTTGGTGTGAACCGCCTTAAGAATTTTAAATTGATATCTATGAAGTGTAAATGTCATCCAAGTAAGTCTACAGTGGTCAAATTATCTAAACATCACAATCTATCCACGTGTGCTAAGTGATCAACTATTTTCATTTCAACATACAGTGCTCAATGATAAGAAGCCAGATCTAAAAAGGGGCAGACATAATTATTTTTAATACCCACAGATACTAGTGTTTCATCCTTTTGGGAATCATCAGTGCAGGGAATAACGATTACCGCTAATCGAGGGATCTGAATCTGATCAAAAAGCCATCTATGACTAGATTAGCAAGGAATATATATATTTCAAGTGTTTATACCCAAAATTGGCAGAGGAGTTTGGTAGAGCTTTCAAAGGTCAAATCGTTGAAGTTTGACCCCTTAACAGACAAATTTCCGGCCGAAAACGGATTACAAAGATTTTCCCAAATCTCAGTATCCTGTATATCAAATTTCGAATCCGTAGACTTAAAATTGACAGAGTTATTGCGTAGGGAAATGTACACAGACAGACACGTTCACTTTATATATATATATATATATATACTAGCATTTCAGCCCGGCGTTGCCTGGGTGTTTGGAGGTGTATGTTGAGCAAAAGTATATATATATATATATATATATATATATATATATATAGAGAGAGAGAGAGAGAGAGAGAGAGGGAGAAGCGCACAGAAGCTGATTTCTACTTAGTATTTTATGAATCTGACCCTGTTAAATATAGATTACCAAAAACATTCCACATATTTCAGCTACATTTGATGACATACTTTTTTTTTCTTTCAAATAGCTAAGTACAATTGCACCCTCCATCAATTTCATATAGAAACATAAAGAAACAATAACGCTATACATAAGATATTTTTTTAAAAACAGGTCAAAACCATCTTAGCTTTTATGGTTTACCAAACAAACAAAAACTACAATATACATTTGGTGTCCCTTTGGCTTGATATCAACAAAGGAAAACAATATCTATACCTTATGCTTGATATTTACAATTTGGCTTAATACCCTTTTTTTTTTTAATATAAGTAATCATCACTTATCAATGCATAAAACCAACTACATTGTTCTGCTGATAATTTTGCTTGTTATCTATTAGAAAAAATATGGTCGATAAGACAATACCGTAATGATGATAGTGTATATTAGGCAGAATTAGATTAGAAGTTTTTCATATTGGATTTGAAAACGACCATGTTATAGTGAGCTGGGAAGCAGCCATGCAGTATTGTGTTCCACAGAAAAAGAAAAAATATCTACACTGTCCGTGTGCTACTTTGGGTTGATAGCTGCAAGGAAAATGTCTACATCATAATTTGTTCGTTCATCTACAAGAAAAAAATATCAACACCATACGTCTTCCATTTTCAGTACACGAATCTTAAGATCAAACCATGACCTTTCAATTCCTTGTGTACGTGCTCTGGTGTTATGATTGACAACATTTTTGCTGATGATTATATAGTACAAACCCTTATACAGCCATCTTCGTTAGACATTATTAAACAGCCACCTTTATACAACCCCTACATTATACAGATATCTTTACACACCCTCATTTTACAGCCATCTTTATACACACCTACATCTTAATATACACTTCATTATAAAGCCTTCTTCATATACCCCTCCCTCATTATACAGCAATCTTCATACACCCCTCCATTATACAGCAATCTTCGCATACCCGTCCCTCATTATACAGCAATCTTCATACACCCCTCCCTCATTATACAGCAATCTTCATATACCCGTCCCTCATTATACAGCAATCTTCATATACCCGTCCCTCATTATACAGCAATCTTAATATACCCGTCCCTCATTATACAGCAATCTTAATATACCCGTCCCTCATTATACAGCAATCTTAATATACCCGTCCCTCATTATACAGCAATCTTAATATACCCGTCCCTCATTATACAGCAATCTTCATATACCCCTCCTTCATTATACAGCAATCTTCCTATCCTATTCTATGTGTAGGTGTGAAGAGAAAGAGCATTATAAAAAATACAAACTTTTTTCCCCCCAAAACAACTTCATTCATTTTCAACTAAGAAAGTCAAAACTGACAGAAAGACATTGAATGCATATGTGATGGAAAGAGACGGGAAGTCATTCTTTGAAACAAAATCCATTTAACCCCCCCCCTACACCTTCATAAATTGCTTGAAGTCGGAGTCTTGATAGTAAAATTAACATGGAAATCGCTCTAGACAAAGCTGGAAGTTACTTGATGCAAAGTGCTAGTAAGAACACAACATGATTATCGCAAAAGCAGGAAATGTCTATTGACTTTAGTTTTGAAAAGATCATGACTTTAGGCTAGAGGAAAATAATTAACAAGAACAAAGTACCACAAGCCTGCAGTTCTTGGAAAGAAGAAGCTACTGGTATATGAAGGAGCATTGCATTGAGGTATCGCAACATTAATTTGATGGAGACCACTATACTAACAAATCAACAGAGCTGGATCAAAAGAAGTAGGGAATACAGCAGAATGCATGCTATAATAGTATTTCTAGATAAGACTGAGATTAGCAGCATCACATCTATGAGAGAGAAAGGGTGCAGAGAAAGGTGGGGCAAATCAAATTATAGATATGTCCCTGCATCTTATCAAGTAACCTTAAGCAGGACAGAAATCCACCAGCCCATATATGACAACGGCACTCCATACAGGGGTTGATGGCAGATTTGTAGAAATAAAGAATAACTGCTCATAAATAATTCTTACAAAAAGAATATGGTAAGAAAGTATGGTAACAATAGGGTTTTATTTAGAATTCAATATGAGTGCCAGCATTCGCCACCAGCTTCTCAAGGTGCCTGGCAATCTCATTAAGTGATTTCACAACTTTTCTACAGGAATAGGAAACTGCATTACAACGAGGTATCAAAACAGGGAATTAATGGAGACCACTAGACCAACAAGTCAAACGAGCTGAAACAAAGGAAGCAGGGCATAGATCAGACAACTCTGAAGAATACATGCTATAATGGTATTTATAGAAATCTTTTCAGAGAGAAGCGGATTTTTCTCCAAAAGCTGATAAAAATAATAAAGGGCAGAATTCCGCTAAAACTCGGAGAATTCACATACAGGATAACTCCAGAATATGGCATTAACCCATTCCGGGGTAGGGATCGTGAGGTAAAATTGCTGTATGGCGGAGCCTAAGCAAAATTTTATACAGTACATATTAAAATTAATAACAAAATACAGTACTGTATATAATGTTCATGTATATAATCAAATAACATTATAAATAACACCGCAGGGCAGGGTAAATATCGTAACCAGAGGCCAGGAAAACATTGTATTCCACATCGTAACCTGAAAAAAACATATCCCGGGGTTCTACTGTATTTAAAATAACTTACAACCATTCAGATCAATCCAACTCGCATAGCAAGGGGGATATTTCAATTAACGACACTAGATTTGGTGGATGATCATACATACGCAGATATTAAACATGCTTCTCACATCAGCATGATGTGACACAAGGTCAGAAAGTGGGGTGTTAAAGCCAGCACCCCTAAAGGAAGGGCATTCTGGCCTAGAAAAAAATTGCTTTGGCATCCCTGTCAGCATTCCCAGACAGGTGCGCCTCAGGCAACAAGCGATAAAATTGCCCCATCCGAAAGCCAGGTGACAAGGCCTAGAAAGGTGGACGCCCTATGTAATACCCAGGTGGCATACCTCAGTCCGACATGTATTGTGTCAGATTCTTGACTGGTACTTTTTACCCAGTCTTTAAACAGCCGAAGCAGCAAGGAGACTAATCCTCCAACATCAAAAATAATGTGAGGATAATACCTACATATGCCACTATGGTAGATGCATTATGGTCCTCTGCTAACTGGATCCATACATCTTCCAGTTTTCATATAGGATTATTTTCTCCAATACAGCCACATTCTCTATGAATGTATTTGTTTGCCAATGCTTGCCACAGGAATTAAAACTACCCATAAAAGAGAGATTCTTTTTATTGAGGTTCTCTAGATCAGCCGTGTTGTGTTTATTAAAAGGGATACCTCATGAAAGGTGCGACTCTGCTATGCACATATAGTCATTCACTATAGAGAGACAAAGATGCATCACACCGTCAGGATGCATAAGAACCTTGTGAATACTACTTGTCAATCCTTCCTGTTGCAGCTTATATAATCACTAGAACTCTCCAATAAAAAAAAAAACAAAAACAGAATTTATACACTAACTAGCAGAGCCACGCGGTGTTGCCCGGGAAAAAGTGTAACATATTTCTATTAAAACTTAACTTTTTTACAGAGAAAAGGGGGACACTGTCCTTCCGCAGAGAGAAAGAGTACACCGTCCTTCCGCAGAGAGAAAGAGCACACCGTCCTTCCGCAGAGAGAAAGAGTACACCGTCCTTCCGCAGAGACAAAGTAGACACCGTCCTTCCGCAGAGACAAAGTAGACACCGTCCTTCCGCAGAGACAAAGTAGACACCGTCCTTCCGCAGAGACAAAGTAGACACCGTCCTTCCGCAGAGACAAAGTAGACACCGTCCTTCCGCAGAGACAAAGTAGACACCGTCCTTCCGCAGAGACAAAGTAGACACCGTCCTTCCGCAGAGACAAAGTAGACACTGTCCTTCCGCAGAGACAAAGTAGACACTGTCCTTCTGCAGAAACAAAGTAGACACTGTCCTTCCGCAAAGAGAAAGTAGACACTGTCTTTCCGCAGAAACAAAGTAGACACTGTCCTTCCGCAAAGAGAAAGTAGACACTGTCCTTCCGCAAAGAGAAAGTAGACACTGTCTTTCCGCAGAGAAAAAGGGGACACGATCCTTCGGCAGAGAAAAAGGGGGACACCGTTCTTCAGCATGTAAACAATTGATGATGATAATGAAATAGAAACTTATAATTCACCCAGATGAGAGCACGAAGACATGTAGGTCAATTTGAAAAGGAGAGGGATATAAAAAGATCCTAAAAGGTCAATTTTATCAAAAGAAATTTTCTTACAACCATAAATTAGACATAACCGTTGTAATTCAGCTTGAAAAAAGAAAATGGAGAAGGTCATCAGGACAGAAATAAACATCTTTTAGAAGCCGACACTAATTTGTAGCACGATCGGCAACCAACTCTGTCCCTACCAAACATTTGTTAGCTGATGTTAAAGAAGGGCAAAAGGTTAAGACAATTGGGAGTTGTTTTACATTTCTACCCCCCTCCCTGGAGTTGCAAAACATGTCAAGTACATGTTTACTGGTATAACTGCTCCATCGTTGCAATGTTGCATCTCTGTGCCTGTTTTACAAATATTTTAATGGAATGTGCTCTGATAACCTTGTTTCACTTGTGCCCGATCGACACACACATATCCCTGACAAACCCGCTTAACAACAAAATCTCACCCCTTCACTGTTGAGGTCTCTAAATGCCAGAAAGCTACTGTAATAGTTTCTTCCCTCAAACAGCTAGACTTTGGAATTCTCTTCCTACTACCTGCTTTCCTGACTGTACTGATATGCAGAAGTTTAAATGTAATGTAAACCAACATCTTGTTAACCTTTCCTAGGCATGATCCCAAATAGTAGCCCCCTATGTTCAAGTGGTGACATGCCTCGTTAGGGGTGAACATGAGTAAAAAAATAAATTTAAAAATAAACAGATTAAGTAGAAATTGTTAAACAGTTACTTGCGCAGATTATGGATTTTGTTGTGAAGTCGTGATGGACGAGAACTCAGATGTGGAGAAAGTATATCTTACTTTGGAGCACAGGACGGACAGGTGCTAATTTGATTGCAAGAATGAGGAGGAAATAAAGTAAATTCAAAGAGTTTCTGCCATTACTAACCAGCATATCATTATCGTTGTTGACTAAGAGACAGTTTGTCAGGCATATGTACGTAGTGTGTTTATGTATGGAAGTGAAATTTGTCCAATGAGGGTTGAGGACATGAGTTGCATGGAAAGAAATGATGTGAGAATGTTATAATGGATGTGCAATGTGGCCCTTAAAAAACAAGCGTAGTTCTAATGATCTCAGAAAAAGAGTAAATCTGGACAGGATGTGCGCAGAAGCGTAGACTTCGATTGCATGGACACATCATCATCTTTGTTCAATCGCTATGAACCCAGCTTCTCTCTTTTCTTTGAATTTTCGAGGTAAATCTCTTCTTCACAAAGAAAAAAAAAAACATGTATAGCCATTGATTTTATGGCCACATCAAAAAAAGTTTTTGAATTTGTATACGTAGAACCGTTGAGGTATGAAGTGATAAAATTTTACCTAAGAGAAAGAGGGATAAATAAAGACCTGGGCAGAGATAAGCTAATTTGGAAGTCAATCTCTTCAAGCCATTCAACCCCTACTTGCATGTAAAACTGGCACTAAATCGATGATTACTATCATCTTCGTTTTACTATCTATGAACCCGCTCAACTTCTGGATATGTTCTTTGAATTTTCAAGATAAAGTTCATCCTCACAAAGATATGAAGGATGATCCAAAAGTAATGCCTATTAGAATGGATTGCAAATTGTATTGTTATGATGGTTGAACTTATGCATTCATGAACTGAAAGTTTCATCTCTCTGTTGCAGATATTGATGCTCAGATGCGTTATTGAATTCCTCCATTCAGAAAAAAATTGAACCAATAACCATTCACTGGCGACTGTTAAACATTTACAAAACTGATGCGGTTGATCTCAGCACAGTTAGGAGATGGGTTTGTTGATTTCAGAATGGCGACAGAGATGCGAGCGATAAAGCACGCTCCAAACTTTTACAGTCAAAAGTGGATTGGCAAAAATGATGGTGACTATGTAGAAAAATAAGTTCTGGAACATGAAAGGTTGCTTGCTTTAACTATACCACTCCAGTCTTCGTAGCTCTTCAATGTTTTCAGTTTTTTAGTCAAAAGAATAGGCCTTACTTTTGGAACGACTCATGTGTATAACGACTTGAACATAACGCCAGTGAAACCATCTTGGCTCGACACGTCATGTTGGTAAATAAATTAAAAATTATTGAAATCTTTCAACATTAGCATTCATTCCATTTACCTTGTATCTTATCCAACAGCGTTTTTATACCCAACTGCTTTGTCATAATCTTCAAGCAACTCTTTCACACACTAATGCTTTAATCAAACTACATTATATTATCTCTTTCTCTCTATTAGTGTTGGGACGATTAATTGGAATCGTAAATCGAAAAAAATCGGAACTTTCTGGGGTATCGGAAAAAGTTGTACCTATTTTCCAATGCCAAAAACGATTCTTTTAATTGGCCTTTTTATTTGATTTTCTTTAAAAAATCTACTGCTGATAGTAATACTAAGGTAATGAATATCTATTGATTTTAACCTATTAGTAAAAACTAAAATCGATAGACCATCCTTCACAAGTGTATCTTTACATTTAAGGAAATATCTGCACATTTAACGTGTTTTTATGGTAATCAGGAAAAATAACTTTATAGTTAAATATGTAGAGATTTAGAAAGAATCGGAATCGGTAATTGTATCGGTCTCGGAAAAATATTGGAATCGTCCCATCTCTACTGTGTGTGTGTGTGTGTGTACAAAGATGACATTGTGGGAAAATCGTGATTACCAGCTGACAAAAGAATTTGCATGGCAATATACATTGAATGCAGCCAAGTTACAAATCTGAAGACCAAAAATTGACATAGGAGTTTAGAAGAAACCGTTCCTCAGATAGACAAGGTCACTTTTATACATGTACTAGCAGGCCGGCCGGCGTTGCCCAGTCATAAGATACGCTTAAATATATTTTAATTCATGCAGATTACATATTTATTATTATAGGGACAATTCTCTATCAATAATAATATTAAACCTAATACATGGTAGTAAGATTAAAACTAAAAATAATTATATGACTTGGGTGCCATCAGCTAGAATCGAAACCAAAACATACAAATCTCCACCCTCATTTCTTAGCCTCTGAGTCACACCCATACGCATATATTTATATAAATTCACCTGTCATCCCCTCCTTTTTTTTTTAAACTAAAGATGCTCATCCCATAAGAAAACCAAAAAAAAACTAATAGGGAATTAAAATAAATGTTTAAAAGAATACGCAAATTAGCTAGATTTTTTGCAGATGAATGCAATCCTATGACCGATATATAACAAAGTTGTATTTTCTTTTTAAGCAAATAGTAAAAAGGGTTTTTAATATGAATACCAATACACAATATCCCCCGAATTTATAAGAGTATATCTGTGCCTAAATCTAAACATAGATTCCATGATCAAAGCTTCTTTTTAGAACTGCATGCCTGTGGAATTGTCTTCTGCTTTCCAGCTGTCTATAATATAGTTGTCTTCAAGTCCAATGTGAACAAGTTTCTGATGAGCTGTTCCACTTAAGTTAACATATTTACCGAACTTCCATTACTATCGATTACTATATTGTCCTTTTGACTACTGTACACTCTTTAACCCTTATCCTTGAGTGGCCTATCGGCCTTGATAAGTGGTGACGCCTATGTAAAAAAGATATTACCTACAAACACTAATTTTTTTATGTATACACAATTTCCAGTGTAGAAAATGATATTTACTGCCAATCAAAAGATTCAAACCCAAATGCAAAGTCACTTTTAACTCCGATATCTGTAATTCACCACTTAAAAATTAATTAATGTATAATATATGAAAGAAGAGAATTCTATATTATGCCAATTGCATATGCATCGAACTTAGTCCTATAGTGTTCAATAGCAGTTGTCGGTTAAGTTCACCTTCCGTATCCCTGAGTTTACAAAGCCATTTGGCGAAAATGACGTCCGACAAATTTTTAGCTACGGATGACCAACTGTATAGAATGTTTACCTAACTTTTATTATAAAAAGTTGTATCTTTATACTGCATTATTTATAAAAATTATCAACACCTGATGTTTGGAAAACAGTTCATAATATATATTTTATTATAAAAGTTCTAGTTTTGTTTGATAAAAAGAATAAAACAGTTCATAAACATATTAATGGGGAAAAAACAGTTCATAAATATAAAAAAGAAAACAGTCTATCGAGTTCAAATAAAGACTAAATAAAACTTCTATTTTTATATTTGCATCTTCAAAAAAAGGTACATTCTATACAGTTGTGGTCATCCGTAGCTAAAAATTTGTCAGACGTTATTTCGCGAAATGGCTTTGTAAACACAGGGATGCGAAAGGTGAACTTAACCCAGTTGTCGAAACATTGCATTACCTATACATTGGACAGCTTATTATGAATTCTCAGAGAGCCAATTCTTGTTTAAGAGGACAATAACAGTAAGCACAATTGAATTAGAAGCTTAAAATTTATAGGTTTTCCCAAATAAACACATTGTTTTGGGAGAAGATGAGGGCACGTTGGTAGTGATGTAACTTACATATGTGTAATTGTATTAAATGCCCAGATCTTTGACTTTGGGAGACTAAATAGATATGTGGAATTATGCCAAGAGCAGAGGGGGGGGGAAAGTAATTACTAATGAAAGGAGTGCATCCAATGATTAACTTTAGGCAGTATAGGAGACTTTGTTAGTTTGGTCACACTGAAAGAAGGAAGGTAAATTCTTGACTTAGCAGATGTAGAACAGTTATGGTAGCAGGGGGGGGGGGCTGAAGAAAACATGGAAGGAAGTGCAAGGCTGATAAATAAGTACCTGGCCAGAGATAGGTTAGTTTGATAGTCAATTTTTTTAAAGCTGTATAACACATGCCAGCATGTAAAACAAACATTGAACTGATGATAATAATCATACTTCATAATTTTTTTTATGGAAATTGCTCCAGACAAGGCATAAAGCAACTTGATGTAAGGAGCTAAAAAACAAAAAACACTTCAAGGTCAAAAACTAGCCAATGACACGTGTTACATAGATTCCAACCCATATAAACAGCAATTCTTTCCCTTTTGTCATAAACATCGACTGGCTATCATTAGATACTAAATAAGATCTGATGTACAATAGACCCAAAATCTTATCTGGGAAGCTAGCATCATCATAATCACATTCTATTGCCAACAAAATCATTAGATTTGCAACCTTTATTTTTAAACCCAAACATTAACATTATTTACTATGTGTTCTCAAAACTAAAAAAAAAATATTGTTAGATTTTTATTTTTTCTGAGGTTAAAGAGATAATATACATCCCTCCCACCCGACTCTGACACACTTACTTGGACTGTGCCAAATTCTCTTCATCCTATTTAACCTTTGACATTATGCCCATTACCACACAAGAAATTCAAAATAGTTAAGTAGACTACTGAGTAAAAGATGAAGGTTGTTTGAATGGTGCATGGTGAGTTGGAAGGTTGGGGTTAGGATTGAAAAGCTGAGAGTGGTTTTGTTTTTGATGTTTTTAAACACTCACTCAATTTGGATGTTGAGTGATGAAAATGTAATTTTTCTTTTGAGCCTGAAAGACTGAGAAAAATATTTTCGTTTCGAGCCTGACAGGTTACCGAAAATACTATTTCCAGTTTGAGCCTGACAGACCACTGAAAACACCATTTCCGGTTCGGGTCTGACAGACCACTGAAAACACCATTTCCGGTTCGGGTCTGACAGACCACTGAAAACACCATTTCCGGTTCGGGCCTGACAGACCACTGAAAACACCATTTCCGGTTCGGGCCTGACAGACCACTGAAAACACCATTTCCGGTTCGGGTCTGACAGACCACTGAAAACACCATTTCCGGTTCGGGTCTGACAGACCACTGAAGACACCATTTCCGGTTCGGGTCTGACAGACCACTGAATACACCATTTCCGGTTCGGGTCTGACAGACCACTGAAAATACCATTTCCAGTTCGGGCCTGACAGACCAATGAAAATGCTATTTTAAGTTCGACCCTTACAGGCCGATGAAAGTAATATTTCTGGGTCAAGCCTAACAAACCAACAAAAATAATATTTCAAGCTCGAACATAGCAGACCAATTAAAATATTATTTCAGATTCATGGTTGGAAGACTAATAAAAATGCTATTTCAAAATTAAGCATGACAAAACAACGGAAAGTATATTTAAAACTAGAGTCAGTTATAGAGATGGATAGTTGGTTGGTTATTAGTGTTAGGGAGTTTTGTCCAAGGACGTTCAAGCTATATTATAGTCATATTAAAGACGATTAGATTAGCAGACAGACAAAATTATGTTGGAATGAATCTAATACATGTCCATTAATCAGTAGTTAAAATAATAAAAATGATATTTCAAGAAAATACATAGACATGGAAAAATGTGAGACCCTCCTATAAACATGCAGTGATTTGATGTATTTGCTAAGGAGTCAGGAAACCAAGGGTTCAAACTTCAATCAAAGATTTAAAAAAAAATAGTATTTGATGCCCACTATGTGTCTCTATGACTGACTCTAGTTTTAAATATACTTTAAATATACTTAGCTGAGGCTGAAGGGTGAATGGACAATTCAAGAAACGAAATGGTAGCCTTCCCAGCATCTTAGTACAGTAAAAAGGTGAAAAGGGAGCATTTGGGTTGCCCTCAACTATGGTCGACTATTTGTTAAATAAGATATGTCCACTCAATTTGCATGTTTTGTGATAAGCCAATTTAAACAGTAACGTGATGTTCCAACGTACAGACAATGCCGCAGATTTAAAAAAAAAAAAAAAAAAGAAAAAAAAAAAAAGAAAGAGGGCCTGGATCCTAGAATGTACATTAATAAAATCAGAAACAAATTTAATTAAAAAAATTCTTTTAATTTCTTTTTCTTTTTTTTTTTTTTTTAAATCATTTGATGAGAATAAAGATTTGTTTTTACCGCTATGGGGCAAAATGTCTTTCATTTCTGAGGTTAAATTAAGCGCCGAGATAAATTGCATCTAAAGCAACCTCCACAGGGTAAGCAGTCATCAAGTGGGTGTACCTATCTCGACTTAGTTATTATCAGATGGTATGATTTGCACAAGAGGTCTCAGATTAGAAATGCCCTTTGGGGGAGGGGATTGGATTTTTATGCTTTATCTTGGTTCTCTTAATAGAATAATCTAAACAAAATAAATAAATGTGCTGCAAATAGTTGCTAAAACTGAAACATTACGGTTGATTGTAGCTATTTTGAAGCCATAATCGCAAGCCGCAACCAAGTGGACAGTTTCTCTTAACAAATGGCCATAAATATTTTAAATAGTGTTAAGACGATTAATCGAAATCGGAAAAATCAGAACTTTTAAGGCTATCGGAATTGGAAAGAAATTGTGCCTATTTTTCAATGCCAAAAGTGATACCTTTACTTTTCTTTTTTCATTCGATGTTTTTTTTTTTGTTAAAGCATCTTCCACTACCGGTAGTAATGATAAAATAATAAATATTTATTAATTTAAAACTCATATCTATAGATTATCCCGAACGAGTATATTTCTACATAAGAAACTGTTATATTAACAGATTATCTATCTGTCTGTCCATTGATTGAGATTGTCGGACTGACTTCCTCATCTTGGTTGTTATAGTCACAACGTTTCGGCCGTTTTGCCCTCCAGCCTTCATCAGGTGATTTGTAACAAACTGGGGAACCGTTTGTTAGGAGTCTCGAACCCAACCCTTTATTATTATTACGGGGGTACCGTGTTCGGACTCCAGCTAGGCTCTGGGACATACTTGCTGATTCTCTGTTTTGAATGTTACTTTTCACTGTCCGTCCGTCTGTCTGTCCGTCCGTCCATCAACCATAATTTTTTTTAATGTTATAAATACATTTGGGACTTTGTCTCACTTTGAAATATCATATAACTAATTTTAGAAATGGAAAGTAGAAATAGTTAATAATAAACTCCCAACAAACGGACGCCATGACTAGAAAACTGACAAATACTTTTATATTACTTGTTTTGATCGGACTATTGTTCCCATCTTGAATGTTATTTGTGCAACGTTTTGGGCAGCGCAGCCTTCGACCTTCGTCAGGCATATTGTTTGTTGTCTTGGAAAAGAAAGGAGAATGGTTACTGGCTCTGTAGATATTTTCATATTCTTGAAGTTGTTCCGTTTTTTTTTTACTATGGTTTCATATGTGTGATAAAAAGAAAGAATGAATATGAAACCACATCGAATACACATACAAAATCATGGCCCAAAAAACGAATAACTCCAAGACCATTAAAAAAATCTATGAGCCAGTAACTTTTCTTGTTTCTTTTCTTAGACAACAACCAACAGTCTGACGGTGATCAAAGGCTACACCAATTGAAACGTTGCACAAATAACACTCAAGATGAGAACAATAGTTCGATCAAAACAAGTAATGCTAATAATCAGTCCTCATCTAAAAAAGAAAAATGACAAATACTTTATTTTTACTTCCTAACTTTTGTATTTGAAAGCTATTTTCGGATGGAGGGTCCTGTTTACAATACAAATACAATATCAAACCAATTCTTGATTGATAAGTTATTTTGAATTCGTAAGCCGCCATCAAGCACACCATTTCTCTTTTAAACTTAAAAAAAATTAAAAACTTTAAAATTAAACTAAAAATGTTGTTTACAACATTTTAAGTTTAATTTAAATAGTCTCAAACCGATACAAATAATTTTAAGTTTAATTTAAATAGTCTCAAACCGATACAAATAATTTTACACTAAAAAAAAGTTAAATTTAGAAAAAAAAATCCATTTTTTTTAATTCAAATTAGTTGATGGTTTTCAGTAAAAGAATTTCTATTTTTACTTGATATTTAACTGGCAGGGATGCCAGGCATTGCCTGGAACAAAAGTATAATATATATATTTTTTAAAACTTATATATCTATCGGTCTCTCTACATTTTCACTTCCTTGTCCCTCTTTTTCTTTGCCAAGCTCATTCCTTACCCTGTACATGCACACTTTTATAGAATTCTTGAGGAATGAGTTGGCATGAGGGAGTAATTTATTGAAACTAAATTTAGAGTTGTTTCTCTTAAGTTAGTGATTGGAAAACAGATGACGAAATTTACATGAGGTTAAGATCAGAGAATGCCAACCCCTACTAATTTTGGATCATTTTCATCTGGGACAACACCGATCAAGAATATACCAACATTGTGGGTGTTTGTTTTGTACTTTTTGAGTTTTGCCAAACACACGCATACACAACTGTCCTTTATACAATAGAATACTAGTGGGAAGGGAGTACCCAGCGTTGCCCGGTTAAAAAAAAAAAAAAAAATTGTGACAGCAGGGTTGGCTGGTTGGTTGTTTTACGGCATATCAACCTTTTTCAGGTTATTTAATGTCGAATCTAGTTATTTTGAGGAACGATTTTTAATGGAGTATATTTGTTTTTTTAAGCTGGATTCTATTTAACCCATAGTTGAGACCCTAACAGGTACTAGCACTCCGGGTCAGAGTGGACCTGGGAGCAATGGCAATTAAAGGGTGGCTCCATACTCCCCAAGGCCCGCAAGGTGGGGCTTCACCATCGGATATAGTTTTAGGTCATATCCAGGACCGTGACAGCAGGGAGGTTGGGGTCTGTTGCCTGGTCATAAAATCTGCTTATATATGGTATTTTAATTTATTTAAAATAAATTGTGACAGCGGGAGAGATATGGTTATAAAATCTGCTTAAATATGATAATTTATTAAAAAAAACAATCGTGACTTGGGTGCCATCAGCCAGAATGGAAACCAAAACCAAAATTTGTAAGCAATAAATCGAAACAAACAGACAGACAGACACATATATTGAGTTTTTCCGGTTGTTAAATAATAAATAGAAGAAACAGGAGGGGAGTAAGTGCACTTTAATTTGAAAAACAAAAGATACGGTTAAAAACACGCAACGTAGTCATTGGGCAGTTTAAAAAAGTTAGAAATAAACGTTTATATACTTATTATGTTAGGATTGAAACAAAAAGAAAGATAAGACGCATGCCAAATAAAAATTCGCAGAAGATAAGACTGTAAGTAAATTATCCACCAGACTATGATGACACAAATGTTATGACTCTGCTAATTTAGCTTTTTAAAACAAAAGAATGAAACTACCGTCCGCACATGCGCGGTTTACAAACAGCACCAAAGCAAGGTTTTATCTGACCCCCCCCCCTTCAAACAAAACAACATTTCTACACAAAATATTGACGAATTTTTCTAGTTTCTCAATATTATGTGTCCAAGAGATTGCTTTTTATAACACTGCTACGTTTGTGCTGCTTCGACGTGGATGACAAAAGTTTTTTTAGCGGACACACAAACACACAGACAACTGTCCTTTATATAATAGAAGATGACGGTCGATTATTGTTTCCATAATGAATGTTTTCATTCATGATTCATTGTTATTCGTTGCGCCACAGCTGATCGGTCTATGAGTTTAATGAACTCTAAGACAATCAGTGAATCTCAATGGATTCAGACAAGTTTTGTAAAGTGAAGCTAAAAGCTTCCACTTTCAATAAAGACTAGATCTTTTCAAGCGGTTTTAGATGATTGGACATTTACCCCCCCCCCTTTTTTTATCACTTAGTATATATCACTGTATGTATTTTATGAGGACTTATAAAAGATATATATATATATATATATATATATATATATATACACACAGTGTGACCCCAAAAAAAACAAAAGCTAAACGGAGGCCATCTAGAACATATGCTGTAGAACGGAGAAAAAAAGAAAAAAAAGGCCAAAGACCCTAGTGTTTTGATGTGATGTTTTGAATATAATAACTAGTTATGCCCAAGGTTTCATTTCATTTGGACAAAACACTAAGAAACGGGGCCTAATTAGAATTGGGGCCCGTTTCTTTTTGGGTCACCTTATTTATATATATATATATATATATATATATATATAACTGGCTTAATGACATTTAGATATGAAATGAGAATGAAGGAATAGAATAAAACAGTAAATAGTAATTAAAAGTTACAAATAATGTGTGTGTGTGTATATATATATATACACACACACACACACTTATATGTTGTAACTTTTCTCATTTACTATCTACTAAATGTCATTAAGCCAGTTTATATATATTTTCTATTTGCATTTTGTACAATTTAGACCCTTCTCTTCTGATGAGAAGCTTTGAAATGCCATGGCCTAAAGGGATATTTTTAAACTTCCACTTAACTTTTCCTTATTCTTCAGATGATATAAAAAAGTTTTATTTCTCATCTTTCAGTTGATATATATTTCCCCAAAACCTCTGATGAAGGTTAGACTAAAACTTGTGGCTATAGTTTCAAATGATTTGAACTAATAGCAAGAGGAGACCGGATTTCAAATATTTTTCATATGTTATATCTCCCTTCTTTTGGAAATAGGGCACGATTATCTCCAGTATCAAATAATCCTTACAAACTGAAATTTACTTTATGTATGAAAACTAAATAGGGGGGGGGGATATAACATATGAGAAATATTTGAAATTAAGTCTCCCATTGCTGTTATTTCAGATCATCTGAAACTATAGCAGCAAGGCCAGAGGTTTTGGGGAAATATCAGATATTTTGTAATTCATATGCAAAACTAGGAAAACAAAATTATGATTGAAACATTTTATGGCTGTAAAAATGTGCCAAAAATAGGCTCCGGATGATGGATGATCCCTTTAATGTGCGACCTTAAAGGCAAATGTTACATAGCCCACTACACAATTCAGGTCATTACCTTTCCAACGAGTCTTCATTTGTTAAATTCTGATCAATAGTTGCTGAGATTTGGAACTTATAAAATTGCCCCCAAAAAGTGGTATATCTAAGTAAATAGGCTTAATAAAATCGGAAAGGAAACATAAATAGGCGAGAAAGTCCTTAATCCACAGAGTTTCGAAGAAATTTCCTTCTCGTCAAAGGGGAGGAGTTAGCAAAATGCATAAAGAAATTTAGTATTTAAAGAAACTAAGTATGAAAAGGATCATACTAGCGTGAAAATGAAATGTAGAACAATGAAACAAAAGAAGTCAGAGTGCGTGTGAGGACAATGAAACAGATGAGGTGGGGTAAAAAGAAAAAATGGTTTCACGTGAGACTGTGTTACCATGGTTGTTAAGATATATATATAATTATAAAACTCAAATGACCTTGTAACGAGTGATGTAACTCACTTTCTGGTTTAAGACATCCGGTTGCGCATGCGTGCATAAACATTAACCCATAACAACGTAAACAAATAAACACAAATCGCTTCTTTTGCAGATTTCGACCTGCACACTGAAATATTAACGTTATTATTTCAAAATTATTATTTAACATGGGAAGAGTAAGGGTGCTTTGCAACTATTCTTTATTACAACTATACTGTCGCTATTTTCTTATAACTAAACAACTTTAACCCATTGACAAACATAAAAACAATTGTAGTAAAGCCAATACTACTACTCTCTATCCATCCCTTTTCCTTCCTTCCTTCTTATTTTTTGTTTACATTTCTAGATACCAAAATAGTTGTGTGAGAACGGCGAGTTTGTTGACACATTTACTAATCTGTTTCAATATTAGTTATATTTTATTTTATTTTATTTAGGTTTTATTTTTTTGCTTCAGGTTTTAGTAATTATTTTTTTTTAGATTTTAAGTTTCTATAACTTGGTTGAAGGATTCCAATATGGGTTTTTCATTCTTATATTTCTCATCGGTAGGTTCTTGTGAGTTTTTGCTGCTAAATGGCTTTCGTCAGAGTTCGATTCGTAGGAAAATCATGTTTAATTTTCCATTTTTTGAGCGATTATTTGGAAAAATAGGTAACTTTACACGAATAGGGAGGATTTTTTTTCCATGTTTGAGTGATCTGTTCATGATTTTTCATTTTAATATACTTTCATAGAAATGTTTCTGTTATGTCAAAAAAAAAACTATTTTCTTTACATCACAATTATGTTATATTAGCTATGGAATTCATGTATGAGCGTGAGCTCATACATGAATTCCATAGCTAATATAACATAATGACCCAATGGGTCACGGGTAGTATAGTATAGTATATATATACACACACACTCATAATCAAATTAAATATTGAAATGCTTATATCTTTGGTTTTATGGGACGAAACTACATGAAAATTTGCATGCTTTTTGGAGATTATAATACTATTTTATGATTTAAATTTTATGACAATTGGTAAAAAGGAACCTATATTTTCAAACGAATAAAATAAGCCCAAATTTGCCTACATTTGTATATATAGTGTCCTAGCAAGCAAGCTTAAGTTTTGCTGCTTTGGGATGAGTTTTGCTTGTTTTTTTTTGCTTTGTTGTCTCCCCTCTGGCCTTGCCAGGCCACTAATATATATTAC
>NC_136505.1:90731249-90781249 GCF_053919585.1 Euprymna scolopes
GAGGGTGGAGAACGTTCCAGATCACGTCAGAAGGTGGAGAACGTTCCAGATCACGTCAGAGGGTGGAGAACGTTCCAGATCACGTCAGAGGGTGGAGAACGTTCGAGGCCACGTCAGAGGGTGGAGAACGTTCAATATTACGCCAGAGGTTTGAATGATGTTCAAGAAAACGATCCTGTGGGTGACGTCTCGGCAATAACAATGAGAAAATAAATGTTGTTCTTACAAAGGAAAAGTGAGTTGAAGTTATTTACTATTTATTGCTCACTTTGTGACTGAAGCTACAACGCGTTGGTTCTCTGTGTACAACATTACATAAATCTTTCTCTTTTTTAATCATTTTATTATTTGGTATTTTTAAATTAGTGTTTTTAGTGTCTTTTTTTATCAATCTGGTATTTCAATATTCGTGTTTTTTTTTTAAACTATATTTTAAAGTACCAGCTAAACTTTAAAAAAAAAAAAAAAAGGAAGAAATGACAAATTTCACATAAAGTTTAAACAAAATGATGGAATTTTCCACTGAAAGTAAATTTAAGGTAAATCACAAATAGGGAGGTGACAGTGGTTAAGTGGTTAATGATACGAACTGACAACCTGAGTGTGCCTAGTTCGAACCCAGTTTGTTCCACAGAAACATTGCATTTTTAATGAATTGTGATTTGAGCCTTCAACCTCCAGAAGAGGTTTACAACTGAATTTTTACCAAGTATTTTATTTGCACAATCATGTTGACACACTCGTTCTTGCCAGATCCACGAAGTTAAGCAATGATGAGCCTGGTCAGTACAAGATGAGTGACCATTTGGGAAGGCTAGGCACTGTATGTACTGCCGCTGAGTCAGATAAATTTTCAGGTTAATATCTGGGAGCACATTTAACTTGATGGGGGTGGGGAAAGATATCCACCCCCTTGAATCAAGACGGAAAACAACGGGAAACTACTGTCTTTACTTGTCTTCCTGAGATTACCATGGCTCTACAATTTGGAGCGCCGTGGTCGCTGATGCTGGTAAAACAGCAGGGTTGCTGCATGCATACATTTTATTCGCTATGCCACAGGTCTTTGCAGATTTTGCATTTGTATTCAGCAAAGAGGTTTATACTTCCTTCACACGAGCTCAAGCACAAAATAACTAAGCAGAAGAAATGGATAAAAAAAAAAGAAAAGAAAACCTTCTTACCGCTGTTTGTGCTGTAATGTGAGTACAACCGATAATCTTGGCTCCCAAGAGCGGTTTATCCGCAGCAGCTCGCTTTTTCAAAGCCATTAGTCCGGGCATTTCTGCAAAATTGAGAACAAAAATAAAAAATTTAAACTTTAGAACAAAAACATGGAAACTTTGTGTGGATAAGTTTGCAACAAATATTAAAATAATTTTTAAATTTTTTTGTACAATTTAAAAGAGGAATTATCTCCCTTACTTTTAATTCGGCCTTAGATCAGGGTCCAGTGTTTAGATTGAGAATCAATCAGTGTGTTATGAGATTTATCATCGGTATGGATGTAGAAAGTATGAAAAGTGAATAAACAATTTGTTTTATCTTAGATGAATATATGATTCGACAAACGAGTTGAAACCTGATTTTTAGAATCAGATAGAAAAACAGATGTATTACACATCTGAACAGAGGGTAATCAGGGAAAAAGTTGACCAAGCACAGCTTGCAACGACTTATCAAATACTTCTTTATTCCTCATCCAGCTCATTCCTCTCTTGCTTTAATGTATTGAAAATAACAATAATATTGTATTTATCGGAGCTGTCAATTTTAAAGTTATTGCTCCCCACTATCACCCCCACTCTCTTAAAAATATAATGAAATCTATATTTGTTTTAATGTATTTTATGCCAAAACTAAATTCTTATCTTCTGTCCCTCTTGATAATATTATCAAACTCATATTTGTTTTAGTGCATTCCCAGTCAACGCTAAGTATATACTTAATAATATATAACTGACCAAGCATAATAAAGTGATGGTCACAGAAACGGGCTGGCCTTAGCCGCGACGGACGACGCAGAAACGGGCTGGCCTTAGCCGCGACGGACGACGCAGAAACGGGCTGGCCTTAGCCGCGACGGACGACGCAGAAACGGGCTGGCCTTAGCCGCGACGGACGACGCAGAAACGGGCTGGCCTTAGCCGCGACGGACGACGCAGAAACGGGCTGGCCTTAGCCGCGACGGACGACGCAGAAACGGGCTGGCCTTAGCCGCGACGGACGACGCAGAAACGGGCTGGCCTTAGCCGCGACGGACGACGCAGAAACAGGCTGGCCTTAGCCGCGACGGACGACGTAGAAACGGGCTGGCCTTAGCTGCGACGGACGCAGAAACGGGCTGGCCTTAGCTTTGATGGCCACAGAAATGGGTTGGCTTTAGCAGCGACGGCCACAGAAACGGGCTGAGATAGCCTCGTAGATGAGAAGATGGGGGTAAAAGTTTGATAAATGTGAGCCCATTTATGACCCCATCCATGAGACAATCATTAAGGTATCCTCATGCATCACTGAATGGCGATTAAACAGATTTCTTTTTACATACATAAGCTTTGACATAAACTCACAGATAAATATCTCATGGATTAAAATCTAGTGTGTGGGTTGATTTAGAAGAAAATCCCCAAACTACCTTCTCCATATCATTGAACGACAATAAAACAAAAACTGCTGGACATTCAGGACTCAAACTTGGACAAGTCAGGTATAGACTGAAATTTCTATATTTCTTTTAGTCTATCTGGCTATTCCACTTTTTCTTGGAAACTACTGGGCTAATCTTACTAATATATTGTAAACGACCTTTATTATAAGGTGCAGCAAACGAAGTATTATGGTATTCGTTCGATGCACAGTTAGGGATTAATAAAGATTAGTATTTAATGTGGAAGGTGACAATGGTCAACGACATATACTGACAACCTGGACGTTCCAAGTTCGAATTTAGTGCGTTCCACAAAAATCAGTTAGGATGTTAGCAACCTTCTCATGTTCCATCTTGTAAGTACCCAATGTCATACTAGAAAAATATCGGGGAAACCAATGCCAACAAAAGAATCATTCATACGATGTGATGATGATGAATATTTAATACAAAAATAAGCACAAATTTGATTATATTCAATCATCATTTTAGCATAAAAGCACTCATTCCAAGTCAATAGGCCATAACTTTTGCCCATTTTTAAAAGTCTAAAAAGTCTGTACCAAATATGGTTGGATTCCATTGCAAAAAGGATCGTTTTTTTTTTTGTTTTTTTTACCGATTCCATGAGACATAGAAGTATTTCCGTTTGTTTTTGTTCAAATGAAGTATTTCTTAAGGTACACACAAAAAAATAATAATAAAATGTAAGCACTTGCTAATGCAATATTTCCGTTTGTTTTTGTTCAAATGATGTATTTCTTAAGGTACACAAAAAAAAAAATAAATAAAATGTAAGCACTTGCTAATGCAATGACGTCATTTACAGAACAAAGCATTCCACAGTGTTTCAAGATCAAGGTTAATTACAAGGTTAAGTAGAAATAACCTTATAGAAATGCACACCTGCAAAGTTCCAAGACAAATATCTTAAATTTTCTAGTTGTATTAAAAAAAAAAAAAATGTAAAAATGTGTTGGCCACATAGCCACCACATTAGATCACGTCTATGTTCTTTAGTTTCAAAAAAATAAATAAATAAAAAAATAAATAAATAAATAAAATAAAGATGACCAAAGAAGTATTCATTGAATAAACCCGGAAATAGGAGTTATTTTTGGTGCAGTGACATTGATATAGGTCATTTACTCAAAAGTCTGGCATTAAATTAATCCTATTTCACAGCTGAAGAGTTTCTGAAACAGTCAGGCGGATGGACTCCCTAACCTCACCTCTGAAAATTCCTGGCAATTTGCCAGACGGTTTTTCTGGCAAAGCTTTCAACAGGAGAGAAAGTTATTAAAAGACTCTAAACGAAATGTGACCAACTTATTTGTATAGTTGTTTTTTAAGACGGATTTCTTTCTGAACGCATTGAGGTAGAAACCACCTGGAACTCTAGTCCGTCAAACAATCTTTAAGCTTAGATTGGCTAGCAGCCCGACATCTAAAAGGAGCAAAACTAAAAAAAAAAAAAAAAAAGAAAAAAAAAAAGAAATAAAAATAAAAAAAAATTATAAAAAAAAAAGAAAAAATAACAAATAGTAATTTCAGAGTTCCAAACATTATTCTTTAAGGTATCACAATTGCCATTCTCTCTGCTGGGGCCAAAAGTATAATACCATTCTCTCATAGTGTTAAAGAAAGAGAGAAAGAGGAGGAGGGGGGGACTGGCATGATTTTCTAGAATTTTCTTGAGAATTACATGAAGCATCCAATATTCTAATTTTATTCCAATACTAGCGAGGGGCGACTGGCCTTGTCTGCTTAACTATATTTTGATTCATGCAGATTTTGTAGTTATATTATTACACAGCTAATTCTCAATTGAATATTATATTGTACCAAATATATAGTACTGATTTCCAAAGTTAAAAAATAAAAATGACTTGGGTGTCAATGTTCCCTACCATTTGAGCTATCAACAGATAGATAAAAAAAGATTTTAAATTAAATCATTTCAATCTATGAATGAATTTGCGCATGCACAAAAGTAATAGAAATATGTTGGCAAATGGGAATGAATATTTTGTATTTCAACTTGCCGACATATTTCTGTACGCATTATTTATCCATCCAAACAAAAATTTTACATGTTATAAACCATCCTTTATGTATGACTGCTAGGGCTATAACAAGCGATTATTCTTTTCATTATTTGGACTCTCGAGTATATATCAACTAATATTTTATGTTTTTAGATAGAGTGATGTGGTTCTCCGTGTCAAACTGTGTCGAATATATACTCGAGAGTCAAAACAATGATAAGAATATTTTCTTGTCATAGCCGTAATGATTACTATTTCCTGCTAATTTCAGTGTTGTGTGATGAGTAGTTTAAGAGTTTATCGGTTAAATATTTTCACACAGTCACACATACATCTGTTTTATTGGCAGCATTATTTTTGGGGGTGGTTTTTTTTTTTCACGGCATAACTTTTTTGTTCGACTTAATGTTGAATCCAATCATGTAAGTAATGGCCTTTTAATGATTTAGATTTTTAATATTTTGAAAGAGACGTTGCGAGCCTGTCTCTGTTTTACCGTTATTATCATGGCAAGTACTCAGTTGAGCTTCAATCTATGCCCCCCCCCTCGCCAAACTTTCATGGAAAACACTCGTCTAGTCAAAACCACTATCAATAATTTCCCACACTCTTTATCTGTGCCTAAACCTAAATGTAGATTCCATGAACAAAGCTTCCTTAGAACTGCACGCCTGTAGAACTCTCTTCCGATTGCCTGCTTTCCAGCTGACTACAATCTGATTGTCTTCAAGTCCAACGTAAACAAGTTCTTGACGAACCATCCACCTAAGTAATCCCATTTAAAAAAATTCTGACTACTTATGTTTACTACAATAATCACATTGACTAATGCATACCCATTAACTCTTATCCTTGAGTGGCCTCCGGGCCTTGATAGGTAGTGATTCCTGTGTAAAAAAAAAAAAAAAAAAAAAAACTTAATTAGCTTTTCCCACATTTACTAGACGTCTTCCTCCTCTTAGAGATCTCGACCTTAGCTTAGCAGATCAACCATGACAAAGTTGGCCAAAGATGGGTTAGTTTGCAGGTCAATTTCTAAAAGCCGTCCAACACATGCCAGCATGTAAAACGGACTTGAAACTATATAAACCATGTAATACGAACTCAATACGTTACGCAATAGGTCACAAGTTTTTTTTTTTATTATTGTTTTTTTTTTTTTTTTTAAGGTTTTATTATGAGAAGTTAATAAATAAAAGTTAACGAGCAGACATGAAAGTGGTCCAGTAAGAATTGTCCAAGTAATCAGTCATCGGATTAAGAGAGAAAGAGTCGCAGGTCGACCAGTGCTGGCGCTCATTTTAGAGACATTTTCAAAAGGGAATAAATAGAAACGGACTTTGAGCAAACAAAGAATGAATGGGTGGCGGTGAAGAATAATACTTTCTGTTGACTGCACAGGATTACGCATCTCGTAACGTTCGTTTATTGGTTGTGATTAAACAAAAATAAAAGTTGATTCAACAGAGATGAATTTGTGGTAATCCTTTTTGACCAAAAGGTAGGAACAAGCAATAAAGATAAAAATAAAAATGTCTATTATACACTTAACACGCATGTATTACACTGGCGCATTTAACAACGGAAATGTGATTTTTAAATGTTAGCATAAAGGATCAAGAGAAATCTAATTTCGATCCTACGCGTGAAAATCCAAATGAAATGCAGTTTCTGTCCTAAACTCGAAAAGCCAAGTGAAATGCAGTTTCCATCCTCAGTACGAAAAGACAAGGTAAATGCAGTTTCTGTCCCAAGTCCGAAAAGCCAAGGGAAATGTGATTTTTAACTCAAGTACGAAAAGCCAAAGGAAATGCGCTGTTAAATGCCTCATTGTGTCACATAAGTTTGTATTATCTTAGTACATACAACCATAATTCAAATTTGTTTTCCTGATAAATTGTAATAAAGAGCAAGAATTAAAAGTGCATATAGTGTGATCTCGCACTATTCTAGCAAATTCAGTTTGAATAGGAATAGATTTTTTTTTTTTTTTAACTCTTATTCACCCGTAACAAGGCATATTGCCACTTGAATGTAAGGCGCTATTATTTTGGACAATGTCAAGTCTACAGAAAAATTTGTAAGGTTGGTTGGTTGTTTTTGTTTTACGGCATATCAACCCTTTCCGGGTTATTTAATGCCGAATCCAAAGATTTTGAAGAAAATTTTTTTTAATAGAATATATTTGTTGTTTTCACGTTGGTTTCTATTTAACCCATAGTTGGGACCCTAACAGGTACTACCACTCCGAGTCAGAGTGGACCTGGGAGCAATGGCAATTAAAGGATGGCTCCACACTCCCCAAAGCCCACAAGCTGGGGCATCACCACTGGATATAGTTTAAGGTCATATCCAGGACCCCCATTGAGGGACTTTTACACTCTGCAGGGGGGCAGTCGGCGTATTCTAATGCCCCACCGACAGGGCCAACTATGTAAGGAGATAAGCAACAAAGTCTGAAAAGCAGGAGACAGAGAGAGAATACCAAAGTCTAGCAGTCCAAGGGGAGAAACCATTTGAGTAGAACGCTTTCTAGAATCTAGGAACCTCAACAGTGAAAGGGGTTGGATTTTGCCGCTTGATGGGGGGGGGGACAAGTGCTACAAGTTCATCAGAGCACATTACATTAAAGTATTTGTAAAACAAACCCAGGGATGAAACATTGCGGAAATAGGACAGAGGTTGAGCTTAGTTAATAGTGCCATACCTATTAGACTCGATACTTTTTTTTTTGACCCTGTCTAAGAAGGAGAGGCAAATAGTAGATGCACCAACCCAAATCTGCCAACAGTACTCAAATTCCAACTTCTTTAAGCTGGTTTTGTCCGACTGATTTCTACTTGCGTCAGTTTTTCAAATGTTCTTCACGATTTCACTTCTGATCGAATCAATTTCATGCAGCATTTTGGTCAGTGCAAGCTACTTAGTGTTTGT
Source organism: Euprymna scolopes (assembly GCF_053919585.1). Lineage (NCBI taxonomy): Eukaryota > Metazoa > Mollusca > Cephalopoda > Sepiida > Sepiolidae > Euprymna > Euprymna scolopes. The sequence goes on from NC_136505.1 coordinate 90,738,879, forward strand.
GGTGGTAGTAAGAAGATTATCGACTTCTGAAGGTCAAAGGATTGCGGTCAGTTTGGAATGTAGCCATCAATGTTACAGTGATGGCCAAGATGACCCGTATATTATCCACAATGTATTGAGCTTCCTTCTTTGAGCTTTCTTTCTTATTTGAGCTTTCTTTTGTTTTGATTTTTTTACAAGGGAGTCACCACATTAAGGCCCGAAGGCCACTCGAGGATAAGAGTTAATGAGTGTCAAGTGGTCAGTGATACAACACCGTAATAATCGGTAGAGGTGGAAATTGAATAGAATTTTATTATTTAAAGGAATGGCTCAATAAGAATTTGTTTACATTGGACTTGAAAACGACCATATTATAGTCAGCTGGAAAGCAATCTTGTAGTATAGGGATCCCCAGGCGAGTAGCTCTAGGAAAGATACTTTGTTCATGAAATTTGCATTTAGTTTTTAGGCGTTAGTTAGGGGGGAGTCCATATTTACTTTCCATCCCCATGAGAACAGCGTCAGGCACAATATTTAATGTTGAGAAAATCAGTCCAGTTTCTTAAAAGAGGCACTTGGGATTGAGGGGGGGGGGAATAGAAAGAACTCTCCTTCATTGACTGAGGATAGAAAAAATGTAGTCTAGTATCTAAAACAGATGCTACACTTTTTTCCAAACCCCAAAACTAAGGAATGAGTCTTGACCTACACATTTTAACTACACAAAAGATATGCTAAGATATATCTTAGTTCTGGGATTCAGTTTTAGTTGTTCTAATTCGCTGTAATTTATAATCTTAGCTATCAGTGTATTTTTCTTACTATGTTGATTCAATCACTCTCTAATATTTGTTGATGTTTCAGTGAGCATTTAGAACAAGAGCGACTCTTTTCAATGTTGCCATTTAATTTACATATGTGTCTGTGCACACCACATACACACATAAAAATTAGAAAGCAAAACTTCTACATTTTCCATAAAGATAATATAAAAATGAAAAAAAAATTTTTTTTTTTACAAGGAAGCCACCACTTATCAAAACCCTAAGGCCACTCAAGAATAAGGGTTAATAAACGCAAAGTGATGATGTAATAATCGTTAATGGTGTAGATTGGGTAAAGGGACGGATCAACAAGAACTTGTTTACATTGGACTTGAAGGCTACCATATTGTAGCCTTCCGGGAAGCAGGCCAGTGGACAGAGTTCCACGGGCGGGTAGTTCTAGGAGAGAAGCTTTGGTCATGGAATCTGTATTTATATTTAGGCACAGATAGAAGTAGAGGAAATTGTTGATAGTGGTTGTAGCTAGTCGAGTATATTTTGTGAAAGTTTGGCAAGGAGGGACAATAGAATGGAGCCCAGATGAGCATCTGTAATAAAAATAATCCAGCATAGATAAGCTCACAACGTCTCTTCTGTGATAAAGAAGCGTCGTCACTTATTAGTTTTCAAAGCAAGTTTTGAACACATCAAGGCAGTATGTGGCACACCGGGCAGCTCCTGCTCAGATGTGGCAACAATTCTCCATTTTAGGACATACCTGACTCTTATAGAGAACTAGACTACCCGTGACCCGTTGGGTCAGTATGTTATATTAGCTGTGGAATTCATGTATGAGCGTGACACTTGTGACAAAGAAAACAGTTTTATTTTGACATAATAGAAACATTTCTATGAAAGTATATTAAAATGAAAAAAGAACATAGATTTCTAGAAGTCGTTCTGTTTATTATAATTGATTATTTTTGAAAAAAAAAAAATTACAGTTACTGAATTATAAGTGGTTGGCCATACTTATAGGTAAATGTGCACTGAACAGTTACCATAATACTTATTATAGTTAAATTCAAATTTTGATATATCTGCTTTTTTTTTTTGCTTTTTTTACATCGTTCATTTCTATATTACGTTTAAGTTATTTTAGACCCCACTCTTCCCATGTTAAATGATTTCAAAATAATAACGTTAATATTTCAGCGTCCCAGTTGTTCTTTTTTTTTGTTTGCGTTTTAATTATCCAAATAAACAATTGTTAATACTGTCGGCTTTTTTTTTTTTTTCATCGTTCATTTCTGTATTACCACAATACTTATTATAGTTAAATTCAAATTTTGATATATCTACTTTCTTTTTTACATCATTCATTTCTGTATTACGTTTAAATTATTTTAAACCCCACTCTTCCCATGTTAAATAATAATTTCGAAATAATAACGTTAATATTTTAGTGCGCAGGTCATGCGCGCATGCGCAACCGGATGTCGTAAGCCAGAAAGTGGGTTACATACATCGTTACAAGATCATTTGAGTTTTATAATTATATAAATTGCATCAGGAGTAAGATATCTACTGGAGCGGTAGAATGATCTAACCATTTTTCCACCAATCTTGTTAAATACCTGCAGGTGAGAATTTGAATGCATACTCCACACCATTCTTTGACCGTCTTCAATTGACATGGTCATATTTGGTCGGAGATTGTGCAACCCTTGCCTCACAATTACATGCACAGTTACCCTTACAAGAGGTATCCATTGTCTCCTGAGACTGAACGGAGGCATCGTAATATTTACTTCTGTGAATAGTTATATAAAGAGCGACTCTCTTTTCTTCAGAAGTGCCAATCTAATTTATGTGCGTGCATACTGAAAACACATATGTAAATTTGATGGTAAAATTATGTCTTTCATGGATAATGTAAAAATAAAGGCTCATTATTTTTTGTGTTATGCAATAAGAATATCTTAGCAGATATGACGTCATGAATGATGGATTTTCGAATAAAATCACAGTAAGATAAATAGTGGTTGTGACGCTTAGTGTGCATATTTAATTTTTACATACATAAAAATTAAATAAATGCATCCCTATATGGGAAACGTAATGCAGATATTACAAGTAAAGCGAGAAAACTTCAAAACACTTAATGACATGAGTCGAATACATGATAGCATTCTCACACGTTTATACTCTCACCAATAAAAACAACAGACATCAGAACATTATATATATACTAGCAGGACCCGGTTCTCGGCATTGCCCAAGAAGTTATGAAAGAATGTTAAGTGTAGAAAATCTTAAATAATCATTTGGAATTGTTAAGTATCTGTATCAGTGGTGCCCACTGGTAATATGGCACAAAGCCTGAACAGAGTAGGTAAGTGAAATTTTTGTCTTGATTGTTCTAGCTTTTTTTTTCTCACGTGCCCCTAATCCGAAAGCATAGCAGCCGTAATGATACTGATATAAGTAATTGAGCAATAAAAGTAAGTAATTATAACAAAAATCATGTAATCGTGCAATTTTTAATATATGAGTTATAAGAAAAGTTTGGCACGCTAGCATAATTTGACTCAGATCCTTGGGATTTTGCATAAATTATAGTTCGGGCTCATCGGACAGTAAGTGGATTAAGTCTAGCAAAGTAACAGAAGCAGATGACTTACAAAACAAAGAAACAAAAAAAAAAAAAACTATAAATACAATAAATCAAAAGTAAAATCTACTCTAAACTTACTGAATATATGTTTATTTTTTCAAGAAAACTTGCACTTTGTATTGTTTATTTACTTTTATTAATATTTTTTTCATTTTTTTTCAATTTTTGGAATTTTTTACGACAGTACCTAGGGTAGTATAAACACCGCAAACCTCCCCATGTTAAGAGTCTTTTGAAAAAACGCCCCAATCTCGAAAGCCGTTCTTAATAATGGATAGACAGGAGGTGTTAATTCCGCAAGCTGTTCCAAACATGGGGATGCTGAGGGTGTTTACACTGCGTTCTGTACTGTCGGAAAATATTGGGAATTTTTTTTACAAATTTCTTAGTACCCAGCATAGTATAAACACCCAAACCTCCCCATGTTATGAAGGGCTTTCGGAGTAAACATCCCTCAAAAGCTGAAATATGGGGAGGTTGGGAGTGTTTATTCCGGAAGAGGTTTTTAACATGTGGATGTCGTGGGTGTTTATAGTACGGTGGATACTGTCATAAAAAATACCCAGTTTTTTTATTAAGCAAATTTTTTTTTTCAATAAAAGATGAATAATTTTTGATACTTATGCATTTATGTTAGCCAGCTGAAATAACAACATAATTATTTAGAAAGCCATTATAAATACGAGTAGGAGATGGTGTTTTGCAATTATACTGTACTTTCACCTAACAGTTTAATAAAAAAGATATTGTAAAATTGAGTTTAAGTTAAGACATGTTACAAAATAGCGCGATAACATAAAAGGGCTCTACGGACAAACTTATCTTTAGTTGAACTTTGACAAGTAAATATTTTCGTTTACTAGCCAAATAGAAAAGTTACTTGCCAAACCCACATGATTTTTAGAATATGACATCTTAGTTATGTGACGTGTATGTACACCATAAAGATTTTTCTGTTTTTTTTTCTTAATAAGTGTAATTCTAAATATACAACAAATTTTATGTTGATACTTGAAGGTATAAACATTCTAATTTCTTCAGATATTTTTTAAACAGCCTTTCTTTAAAAACAAAAATATATATTCTTCTATTCAACTTTTATTGTTTAAATAATTTAATTTTGTTCGTTTTATTAAAAAAAAAATTGAAAAGATATTTTTCATTCAGTAATGGGTTTTGGGAGATTGTCAGTGGAAGAAATGCAATTGCTAAAAGATAAGCGTTTCATTATTTCTAGTCGCCATTTTGAAAAATCACTTGCAAATGCGACCGTTTCACTCGCAATGTGGAGCCTTGCATAAGTACATAAGCACCTTCTTTTCATAATTTGTCATAAAATGTTGAGTTGAATGTACAGTGTATATTCAAGAAAACTACAATGTTTTTTGTTTATTTAAAAGAAATTGGCAGTGAATGTTTGTTTGTCTATTGTAAACAGAACTTTTTTTTTTTATATAAGAGAAGATGTTTCTTATGAAAAACGTAAATCGGTCAGCTGAATTGATTTTTTCAAGAAAAGTTTAAAATAAAGCTGTAGTGTTATTTTCTTTAGGGTGACACTTATCATTTCACTGTGTGTGTATATATATATATATATATATATATATATATATATATATATAAGAAAAATTTTTAAAACTATGAAATGTCTAATCATCTGATGAGAGCTATTTTATATGCTGAAAATTAAAGTTTTAAATAATAAAATTAATAAAAACAAATGAAGCATGCATGGTTCCCCGTGAGTGCACAGTGAATGAGGTATAAAAAAATGACTAAGTTCAGCATTTGCTCCCCGCCCCATTTAGCTCCAAAAGTCCCCAGGGGGCGTCAAATCCTGGTGAAAATAAACAAACGGTGCAGTTTTAGGCCTTAACAATATGTAAATTTGAGTTCTGCACCATGCAAAGAAAGAAATGACTAAGTTCATCATTTGCCCCCCCCATTTAGATCCAAAAGTTCCCAAGGCCTTAACATATTTAAATTTGAGTTCAGCACCATGCAAAACTGCTAAATAAACATACACAGAAAATTTTGGACAAATATGGTAAGATAATCTTAAAAATTGAGTGTTTTTATTCGTCCTAAAAGGGACCATGGGGCACACCGAAGAGTTATCGCGAAGTATAGACAAACAAAATTATATAGAAATCAGTTAGTTACAACTTTTCACAAAGTTTTATAAAAATCCAAGGCATCGATTTTTTTTTTAATAAGCACAAAAGTGTCAATTTTAGCCATTTTAACCCGAAAGGCACCACTAAGGGAGTAACCGGAGTTTTCTTGGAAAATCCATTCTGTTATTTTTTTTACTCATATCATGTTTTATGTTTGTGCAAAATTTCCCAAAATTCGAAGGCGTAGTTATCGAGAAAAGTGCGAACGGATGAACGTACAAGGGTGAATTTACAGGTCCACCTTCCTTTTGTCGAGGAACCAAAAATCAATATATCTCGCATTGATTTTTTTATTTTGATTACAGTCACTTATTCAAATCCTCAATGCTTTTAATACCAAGAGATACTCACTTTTCATATCGCGTGCAGATGTTCACACACTCTTGGAACAGACATTGCATTGGCGTCATTACAATTAGGACGTATTTTTAACTTCAGCAAAGATGACCAAATTATTTTATAAAAAAATGTTATTTAGAAGAAATGGAGACAAAACTTTAAATGTTTAATTTTCTGATGAGACCTATTTTAATCACTAAAAATTTAAGTTTTAAATAATATATCACTTTGATTTTTGCTTTCAATAATCGTCAAACGCATATACTGTACATACAAATATATATATTTCAATACTTTTGAGCGGAGGTCCGCTTGAAATATAAAAACTAACAATAAAAATATTAAATACAAAAAGTAACATCGTTTTTCATGCTTAAAAACCCCCTCATAATCTTTAAATCACTATATGTATGTATGTATGTATGTATGTATCTATCTATATATATATATATAGATATATATATTAGTGATCGAACAATTCCGATACAATTCCCGATTCCAATGCTTTATAAATCTCTAATGATTTAACTATAAGATCGTTATTTTCCTCGATTTTCGTAAAAAATAAATGTCAAAATATACTTGCGAAGAATGATCTATCGATTTTAGCTCTACTGGTAATTTAAAATCAGTAAATATTTATTATTTTATTATTATTATCAGCAATTGAAGATTTTACTTTAAACAAAATCAAATAAAAAAAGACAAAAGAATCGTTTTTGGCATCAGAAAATAGGCATCAATTTTTCAGATTCCAATTAATCGTCCCAACACTAATATACATTTGTGTGTATCTGTGTGCGTGAGAGAGAGAGAGAGAGAGAGAGAGGGGGGGGAAGAAGTTTAATAGAGAGCAGATTCTTGTCTCTAATAGACCAATAATTGACGCAGTCATTGGCATTGATATAAAAGTAAGAACTGAATATCACAGAAGAATACCAGAAACGTAGACAATTTGCCAAAAATGTTGGTTTCTGGCATCAAAGACGGAATAGGAGACAGGCCTTTCCTCTTTGTGTGGAACTTAATAGAAATTCGTGAGCAGATCAAGTTGTTTGGAAGGTCAATTGAAAGTGTATGCAATTGTATAAAGTCATGAATAGAATGAAGAATGTTCAGAAAACAATTCCATTTTACAGCTTGACCAAATTGCTTTCCATTTGAAATACTGAATCACTTCAGATTGTGAGGAGCGCATCTTTCCTGAAATACCTCCTGTCCAGGGCAGGCAGATTGTGGGAGACTTCTTTCATTTCAGTTTCTTCCTCTTAATGTTTTTATCACCTGGATTGAAGAGTATCTTACCAGATTAGTTTTCACATAGAAGAGCATTTTATACCAGGCTGCCCAGTATTGTCCAGTCATAAGATATGCTTAAATAAGATATTTTAATTCATGCAGATTTCATATTTATTATCTATCTATATAAATAAAATGAACTCATTTTTTCCCGTCTTATTTTGACCTTAATAGGATTAAAAATCAAGATATTTCATGCAAATATAATATGCACAAACGGCAGAACAATATCTGAGGTGTGTTATAGGCTTATTATTTCTCAAATTCCTCGATAATCTTAGATTTCTATACTTTTTCTGCTGAGAAGTCACGGCCAAAATCGGTTAAGATCAATGGAAGTGGTAAAATATTTTCTCTCTAATAAATTCCTCCTCCCCCTGCCACCACTTAACACCGTTTGGGGATCGTTCACAAGGAACAGTTGAGAAGAGAACACTGGTTTGGCTTCGTAGTTCTTTCATGTGAAGTTATTTAAAATCACTAAACTAAGCTGCAGTGCTCTGTGGCGTAGTGGTTAGCGTGCTGGACAATTCACATTATATTTTCACGTTCGCGCCGACCTACCGTAGTCGTTTTTTTTTTTTTTTTTTTCCTAAACAACTGGAATGGACTTTTCTTGGTGGCCGAACTGTTAACGTTGCAGATGTTTTTGTTTTTTTTTCACACTTTATTTTCCTACTTTTACTCATGACTTCGGGTTTAATCCTTCCTACTTACCTACCATAACATTTTTTAAAACTCCCCCCCCCCGTCCTGGAAACAAACACTCGGGCAACGCCGGGTACCCCCGCTAGTTATAGAGATAATTCTCTATTGATTATTATATTGTACTTAATATATAGTAGTCAGATTAAAAGTAAAATAATATATATGTTCTGGGTGCCATCAACTAGAATCAAAACCAAAACATACAACTTTCCGCCCTCATAGAAATCGTTATAAAAAACATCATCCATACATACATCCCCCCTGTAGACAATAGCATTAGATTCATCATTTATTATAAAAAATTTTAAACCCAAAACTTCGTTAAAAAAAATCCCTCCCTCTGTTAAACCACTAGAACGTACTAACGTCATCTATCAGTTCAAATGCCACTTGGGAGAATGTAACTCCTATAACAACAACAACAATGCAACCAATAGTTACGTCGGACATATGACCACAGCATTATCACGCCGCCTCATTTGCCATAATGTTGAATCTAGTGCCATCTTCTAACATTTACATACACACACACACACATTATATATATATATATATATATATATATATATATATATATATATATATACATATATATATATATATATATATATATATTCATTCACCTGTCATTTGTAATATACACCTCATCTGTTCGTTTAAATGTATGTATGCATGAATGAAGGTTTGCCTAAAACTTTTGACAAAGGCGATGGATTTTCACAAGATCAGTATTGTTTCGAAGCTTGACCCTTCGAACAACAAATATCCAAAAATTAGCTAAAAACATTAATTTCTTCACCATCAACTGGACACTTTTCTACCGAGAGGGGTCGCTTTTTTCACCAATATTTTCGAAAGTCATCCCCTCTTTTTGATTGACTAGCCTTAATTTAAACCTTCGCCACTTCTGGTTTGGTGATGCATACATGGCAAAGATGTCATGGTTTTTTTTTTTTCACATTTTTTTTTTCCTCCTTCACAGTATGCGTTCAAGCCTGCCTGCCTGCCTACTACCAATTTTTTTTAATTTAATTTTTTTGCTCAACACACTCTTACAAACACCCGGGCAATGCCTAGCACCCAGGCTAGTCATTTTAAAAGATGGAATTGCTTGATAATGGCAGACAAGATGCAAACAAGCAAGGACGGTCATGAGTTTTATAATTATATAGATATCCATGGTTGGGTCTTTTAGTGGGCACTGCATATTCCCTTATTATTATTATTAAAATAGAACAAACAGTCTTGTCTTCATTTTCTTATTCGTTAGTCTTATATTAACTTGTCAAGAAGATAAACCCCACACCTTCACTGTATAGGTCCCTAGTTGCTGGAAAGTCTTCTAATCTTTCTTCTTTCGAATTGCTACATTTTGGAATTCCTTCCCTATTTCCTGCTTCCCTGACTGTACTAACATGTTAAAATTTAAATGTAATGTGAACAGACATCTTGCTTCTCAACTTCCTACATAGTGCCTCCATAGACATGATCCCAAATATTAGCCTATTATGTTTAAGTTGCTATATATTTGAGATGAATAAGAGTAAAACAAAGTTGAGCCCTTTCGCGAGATAAAAAATTGATTTATAAATTAGCCACATTACAAGGTTATCTCCCCTGGAAGATCAGAACTCATCTTGGAAGGTTCTCTCCCCTGGAAGATCGGATTTTACCTTTTATTGAATTAATTTGGAATTATTTTGAGATGAGTAATTTTATATGATTTATTTTATTTAATTATTTGCCCCAATTATCATTTGACGAAGGCCAGAGAAATAATAATTGGCCGAAACGTGAAAATAACAACTAGAAGATAATAGCCCAAATTCAATAATATAACAATTGGTACGGACCTGACAATTGGAAGTACAAAAATATAAAAATGTGGACAAAAAAAAAATCCAACCTTGATTGTCCCTCGGGGGCCATGGCACAGTGGATAGAGATGTGGAATATCTACAATTCTAGATGAGCATTGTCTGGAGGTAGCGGTTTCAATCCCATCCAAATCCGGTCAGAGGATTAGTGAGATGACAACGGCTATTGAAGGCAGTAATTGCTGTGGATGTAGACAGGAAGATTCGATATTCCTATCCCGTTATGGTTAACCTGGCGAAGGCCAGAGAAATAACTGGTCGAAATGTCATGAAAACAACAACTAGAAGATCAGGATAATAATCCAAATAAATAAAATAATTATATTTTGTATTTATACTGAAAGAACACAAGATGTATTTCTCTCACATGTCAAAGTGTGTATCACTGTGTTGGTTGGTTGTTTTTGTTTTACGGCATATCAACCCTTTTCGGGTTATTTAATGCCAAATCCAAAGATTTTGAAGAAAAATTGTTTTAATAGAATATATTTGTTGTTTTCACGTCGGTTTCTATTTAACCCATAATTGGGACCCTAACAGGTACTACCACTCCAGGTCAGAGTGAACCTGGAAGCAATGGTAATTAAAGGGTGGCTCCACACTCCCCAAAGCCCACAAGCTGGGGCCTCACCACTGGATATAGTTTAAGGTCATATCCAGGACCCCCATTGAGGGACTTTTACCATCTGCAGGGGGGGTAGTCGGCATATTCTAATGCCCCACCGACAGGGCCCACTGTGTTGGCCGAATGATTATAAGACCAGGGTTTATAATACACGGATCCAGAGTTTGAATTGTTCGATCGACGATATGGTTATGTAATTCCATACTGAGGAGTGTCAAATAAAAATGCAAAACATTAAAAGCTGAGGTGGAGAGACCTAAAAACTTGACGTTTTGCCCGTTTAGTGCAGGCTTTTTCAAGAGTATAAATTGTTCATTGAACATATGTCTATGGATATAAAAATATTTGAGGAGGATGTGGTACTTTGCTCGAAACATTGTGCGCAACATGTTATGGCAAGGTAGTTTAGTGCCGGAACACATGAACATGAACCAATGAAGTAAATAATAATGACAATATTGAAGTAATTTCAATAATTTTCAATTCTAATATGTTTATTTACTAACATAATGTGTTACACAAGATATTACATCTTGTGAATGTCTCAAGATAAATCTCTTCGTCAAGGGAGAAAAAAAAACTGTGTACAACTATTCAAATGTGAATTTCATGTTTCGATCGGTGGCCAGAAGTGAAAATATTTACTTATTAATCTAATTTATAAAACTCATTATGTATGTCTGTCTGTCTGTTTGTCTCCATATTTTCAAACTCTATCTCTTCCTTTTTCTTCTAAAAGTTGTAGAGCGCCACTAGGGGCCTCAAATGATTGAATTTTTTATGGACCATTCTTTTAACTGGTTAAAATAATTTTTAAGGGAGTCAAAATTGAAAAAAACCGTTATGTATTTTGTACATTCATATTAGTATATTTTTAATCAGTTCATATGCGTGTCACGTTGGCACAGTGGTAACATCACCAGCTTTGAACTACAGTTTTGCTTTTGGTTTTGATTCTAGCTGATGGCACCCACATACTTTTTTTTAAAAACTTTTGAAATCACGACTCCATAATAATAATAATAATAATAATAATAATAATAATAATAATATATTTGAAATCTGGAGGAATTAAAATATCATATTTAAGCATATTTTACGACCGGGCAAAGCCGGGCTGCACCCTGCTAGAATATCCGAAATCAGGACAAATTAAAATATCATATTTAAGCATATTTAATGACCGTTATTAATTATTAAGCTCTTATGAAGTTGAGCCATTTGGAGAGACATTAATGATTTATACATTAATCATGTCACATGGTTTTCTCCCTTGGAAGATATGAACTCTTTCAAATCACAGCACTTGTGCTTACAATGAAGCAATACAAGCTGGTTTTTTTTTCATATGATTGGTTGTTTGTTTTATGGCGTATCAATCCTTTTCAGGTTATTTAATGCCAAATGCAGTTATTTTGAAGAAAAATGTTTTAATAGAATATATTTGTTTTTTTCAAGTCGGTTTCTATTTAACCTATAGTTGGGACCCTAACAGGTACTACCACTCCGAGTCAAAGTGGACCTAGGAGCAATGGCAATTAACGGGTGGCTCCATACTCCCCAAAGCCCGCAAGCTGGGGGTCCTGGATATGACCTTAAACTATATCTGATGGTGAGGCCCCAGCTTGCGGGCTTTGGGGAGTGTGGAGCCACCCTTTAATTGCCATTACTCCCAGATCCACTAGTACCTGTTAGGGTCCAAACTATGGGTTGAATAGAAACCGACTTGAAAAAAAAAAAAACGAAATATATTCTATTAAAAAATTGTTCTTTAAAAATCACTGGATTCGGCATTAAATAACCTGAAAAGGGTTGATATGCCGTAAAACAAAAAACAAATATAGACTACTAAAAAAGTATTCTTCAAAATCACTGGATTCGGCATTAAATAACCTGAAAAGGGTTGATATGCCATAAAACAAAAAACAACCAACAACTGCAAGTTGGGGCCTCACCATCGGATATAGTTTATCCAGGACCTTCTCTCACATGAAGTGTAATTGCTGTGTTGGCCAAATGGTTAAGAGACCAGGGTTTATAATAAGTGAATCTGTGGGTCAAATTATTTGACCAATGATAGATATAACTGATTTATATGTAGAGAGAAATAGTAGATAGATAGATAGATAGATAGATAGATAGAGAGACTTAAATAAAGATGAGGTAAAGTTTGCAGAGTAGAGAGAATTACAGATGTCAAAGTGAAAGAATCTCACCAAAGCATTAACTCGTGCACATTTTGCATCAACCAAACACTTAAAGAGGTTGTTGAGATGTAAAGCACATATTACCATAGCAACCAGATAATCATCAATTGCAAATGACCCACAAAATGAAAATAAAAAAAATGCGAACGAACAGGTGCTTGCAATCATTTCGTTTTCCACAACAAAAATACGCTGCACTTGCATGCATGCACATTTCTTGTTCTAAAAATAAATATGCAACAACTGATCGATAGAACTGCAAAAAAAAAAAAAATCAATAAAACTTTTTAAAAATTGAATTAACGACTATTATGTAAGCGAAACAAGCCGACAGGGCGAAAGATTATATTGAAAAGAGAATTTCAATAAATTTGTCACAATTTTCTTTTGAATAAAATAATTAACGATCTTGTAAAACAAAATATTTTTTTTTTTTTAGCTGTTTGCCGTTTTAGGAGAATGTTGGGAGGTGTTGATTAGACATATAAAAAGGAGCTTTTATCCTCCACACAGAAATCCTTCTGCTGTCACACATAACACTAGGTACAAATTTAGTAACAAACAATTTGCTTGAGATTCACTGGCTGATCTGACGAACTGCAAGCACTTGTGCCCCCACGACGTAAATACCCTCGACAAACCCGACAAGCAGTTAAATCCTACCCCTACACAGTAGAGATCCCTAGATGTAAGAGAGCTTTCTACTCCAGTAGTTTCTTCCCCAGGAGCGCTAGACTTTGGAATTCCCTTACGGGTCCCTGCTTCCCCAACTGTACTGACATGCAGAAGTTCAAGTGTAACGTGAACGGACATCTGGCTGCCCAACTCTCTACATAGTACCCAGTAGCTTATGTCCCTGATAGTAGCCCCCTGTGGCAATGTGCCTCGTTTGGGGTGAAAATGTAAAAATAAAAAAAAATTTTTTAATTCACGTTTGATTGGTGAGAATAAGATAGAGGAAGACACCAAACTCTAGTCTGAACATGTATAGCTGCTTGTTTTTGTGCGTGTAATTTCTGATTATCTCAATACTTATGCAAGACAGAGGCTGTAATTTTTACTTTTAATAATAAATGTTATCATAAATGGTTACATCTTTTTGAATCAACATGTACGTACAATAAAGATAATTTACCTTCATTTCATGAATGTTAATAACTTTCTTAACAAAAGATAAATAATTAAATCTATTTCCTCAGTCATAAAAGGCAAACATTAGACTATGTTGTAAAAGAAAAAAAAAACGGTATTCAGTCTTTGTATATACAAAGTAAAGACATCCTACCCATTTCATTTATGTTAATAGCTTTCTTAACAAAAGATACATGATTACATCAGTTTTGTCAGTGATATAAAGCAAATATTAGTCTGTGTTCTAAAAACATGAGAATAGATTTTAGTATTTAATCCTGATCAATATTTTTATTAATCATAAACAAATGAGCTTTTATCCACACACATGAAAGTCCTTGCACTCTTACTCATAACACCTGAACAAATTAAGTAACAAATAATCTTTAGGGATTCACTCAATTAGAGAAAAGACAAAAAAAAAAAAAAGGAAGGAGAAAGGACTTTATTTAAAGCAAGCACAGATCACGTAGTTAATAGCATTGATATTTCTTAATTGTCCTGATGGCTCAATCAACATGCAATATTTAAATACAAAGCTTGTGAATTCTGTTCCCTTTTTTCACCATTATTTCTAAACTCATTTAAACCCATCTTAAAAGTGCTCTATGCTCCTGCTGTCCTTAATCCGATCAACAAGAGCATGAATTGTTTGGATTATAATTCTATTTATTTGGCAGTTAATGGCTTCATAAAAGTTTAGAGAGTTAAAATTATTAATAATTATTATGAAGTTGAGCCATTTTGAGAGATAATACATTAATGATTCAGACATTAATCATGTCAAATGGTTCTCTCCCTTGTAAAATAGGAACTCTCTTTAGAATTACAGCACTTTTGTTTACAATGTATTGTTATACAAGGTGTGTTTCACTTAAAGTATAATTGCTGTAGTGGCTAAATAGTTAAGAGACCAGGGTTCATAATATGTGAATCTGTGGTTCAAATTATTGCTTCATATGTAGAGACAAGTAATAGGCAGAAAAATAAGGAGAGAGAGGAACAGCTTTAAATAAAGATGAAGTAGAGTTTGCAGAGAATACAGATCAACAAGAGCGTATATTGTCCGAATGGATAATTGTATTCACTTGCTGTCAATGGCTTCATAAATATTTAGATGGTTGGTTGGTTGTTTTCGTTTTACGGCATATCAACCCTTTTTGGGTTATTTAATGCCGAATCCAAGGATTTTAAAGAAAATTTTTTTAATAGAATATATTTGTTTTTAAGTCGGTTTCTATTTAACCCATAGTTGGGACCCTAAAATTCCGGGTCAGAGTGGACCTAGGAGAAATGGTAATTAAAGGGTGGCTCCACACTCCCCAAAGCCCGCAAGCTGGGGCCTCACCACTGGATATGGTTTAAGGTCATATCCAGGACCATATAAACATTTAGAGTGAGAAGGTAGAAAAAAGTGACAAGTCTTATAAAAGGGAAAATGTGTGTTAGTGTATGAACATTTTTTATATGTCTGGCAAAAACTTTTTGAGAGGGGGGATGGGTGCTCGGGGCGGTTACGGTTTCTTAGAACTTTTTATATACTCGCTAAATTTTAATATCTACAATTTACGCAATATTTTTTACTCTCCACGTGTTTATTTGCCCTTTCCGTATATAACCAAAACTGAATCTGTAGCAAACGAATCTCCCTGGCACTCGTGCTCGGGACATCAAGAAAGCAATGAGATTGATCAATGCAGTGAAAACTCGTCAGATACGACAATTGCTATTCATTTGGACACTCCTCTATTTATGGGGAGCTAGTTTTCTCTAACCTCTTTGGGGCGGGGGGGGGGCAAACAAATACGCAGAAACTGGCTTGCAGCCAAAGTTAAGTGTGGGATTTCATTCCCCTATGGCGTGATGTTTGACCTCATTAAATTTACGCACCTGTCACGTAACTTTTTAATCATTTAATTAGGACACTCTTCTGTTCCTGTCCTGTCGTGGTAAGATGTCCGTTTTTTTTTCACACTTTCTTTTCCACCTTCGCGTCAAGGATTCGGGTTCAAGCCTACCTGCCTACTACAACTCTTTTTTTTCTCTGAACACACACACCTATAAACACCTAGGCAACACCGGGCACCCAGGCAACACCTATAACACTCAGGCAACACCTATAAACACCCAGGCAACACTGGGCACCCATGCTATATAAAGGCCAAAATCTTTTGTATGTATGTATGTATGTTTTCATGTCTCGCAAAAACTTTTGACAGAGGTGACCGATTTTCACGAGATCAGTATCATTTTGAAGACTGACCCTTCAGACGACAAATATAAAAAAATTGGCCAAAAATATTAATTTCTTCACCCTCAACTCGGCACTTTCCTACAGGGAGGGGTAGCAAAAAATCGTTCCTTCATGATAATTTAGCCAAACATGAATGCGCAAAAAAAACGTTCTTTTTTGAATTAGTTTAAATATAAAAAAAAACAAAAAACAACCTAATTTCGCTCATGCGGTCATAGACTAGTTGGTATAGTAGCAGCGTCGTTATCTTAAGATTGAATGTTCTAGATATCAGATATATTTATTTTTTCGATTTGTAAAGTTTTAATATTGAAACAGAGTTACTTATGCCATTTTTTTTTTTTTTGCCATCACGTTCACTGTTTTTTTGTTTTTGTTTTTCCGATGTTTAAAGAAATTTTAACATCATTCGCTGATTCTTTATTTTGCATCCCGGGTTACTACGTTCGCTTTTTCTTTATCCATTTTGTTTTGATTTACTCTCCGCTCCTCCACACACACACACACCTCCAAAACACCCGGGCAATGCCGAGTACCCCTGCTAGTATAATAATAAAAGAGGTTTACCTTGTTCAGCAATTTCAATCTCCCTTCGTCCAAAGGCTGCATGATCAATGTTGCGAACACAGAAATCCGTACTCCCTTTAGAGTTCCGCTAAAAGAAACAGAAAAATATAAATAAGTGCAAGAAAAATTAAAAAAAAACAAATGTCCATTGTTTTAGTGATAAAAAAAATGCTATTTTGAGCATTTAGTGACAGACCAAAGGAAATCTCATTTTTTAAATAAGGGAGTGGATCAACTTCCCAAAGAGTGCCATAATGAATACAGAAATAAACTTCAGTTGCAAGTGAAACTCTTCTGGATGTTAAAGGTTCAATCCTCAGTGTGGACAATACTAAGAATATTATTATGAATTATCTAAGCCTTCTACTCGGTTATGGCTGACAAAATGAGAACATACTACCCCCATGGATTAAATAAAAGGTTCCGTTTAAAATCTGTGCAGATTTCCGTGTTTGACAAAATACACCTGAAGAAAGTTGGATGTTACACTGACCAAAACGTGAAATTCAGTTGTAAGTGACACTCTTTGGAGGTTGATGGTTCAATCCTCAGTGCGGGCGGTACTAAGGATACAATTGTAAAGTACTTAAGGCTTCTACTCAGTTATGGCTGATGGAACAAGAGCATTTCCATGGCATGTGCTAGTCTGAGCTCCAATCTCTGGTCCCCCTCGCCAATATTTCTTTATCTGTGCCTAAATCAAAACAGATTCCATGAACAAAGATTCTTTCTTAGAAGTACACGCCTATGGAACTGTTCCATTTGCCTGTTTCCCCACCTGACTACAACTTGGATGTCTTCAAGTCCAACATAAACAAATTCCTGATAAACCACCCCCTTAAGTAAGACACTTTATCAAATCTCTATTACTAACGATTACTACGATACTATCCCATTGATTACTGTACATGCAATAACCTTTATCCCCGAGTGGCTTCCAGGCCTTGATAAGTGGTGACTACCATGTAAAAAAAAAAATTTTTTTAAATGCTACCCCCATGGATTAAATAAAGGGTTCTGTTTAAAATTCTGTGGAGATTCCCAAGTTCGACAAGATACAAGAATGAAGAAGGTTGAAGGTTATATCGACCAAAGTGTTGTGTGAATAAAACTCAAGACGAGAACAGTAGTTTGAATAATTCAAACTTCAGTTTCAAATAAGAAAGTCAAAATTAAGAGAAAAACAGGTGTGTAGGTGAGGGAAGGAGAGAGGAAGGCATTCTTTGCTGAAAAATAATCCAACTCCCCAACCCCATCCATTTTTTTTAATTACTTCTTCCCATGTTTTCCACTACCCCAAGAACATACATTTGTAGTCTGTTGTACACACACGTCCCTATATTGTCCAGATTTAGTCTTCCTCTGAGGTTATTACATCAAAGTCTGTCTTTAAGACTTATCTTAGACATGTTATATCATTTTGATATCATTTCTCTTTATGTAACACTTGACCTCAATGACCAAGTTCTGATTCTCTCTCCTCTGATCTTGATCACGTGGTGCAAAGGAGAAAGAGGTGGCTGGTTAATTTTAATGCATCTAAAACCAGGCTTCTATCTTTCCATCATCACAGCTCTGATCCCCGTCTGGCATCAATCGAAATGAATGGCTGTTGTCTTGGCGAGGCTCCATGTTTTGACAAACTTTTAGGTCTGACCTTTACTCCTGATCCGAGATGGAACACCTACATCAAATCCGTTGCCAAGGCTGCTGGAAAAATGGTGGGATCATTCTACTGCTCCAGTAAATATCTTACTGCTGATGCAATTCTGTTTCAAGTACATTCAAGGATAGAGTACTTTTCTCACATCTGGGCAGGAGCTGCTAGAAACAGCTTATCCTGCTTTTACAGAGTTCAAAATAGACTTTGTAGCCTAGTGGGGGATGCCCTTCTCTCTTTCCTGCAACCTCTTTCCCACAGAAGAGATGTTGTGAGCCTGTCTCTGCTTTATCGTTATTTTCATGGCAAGTGTTCATCTGAACTCCAATCTAGGGTTCTTCTATACTTTCATGAAAAACACTCGTTTATCTGAAACCACTATCAATAATTTCCCCCACTTTTTATCTGTGCCTAAATCTAAACAGATTCCATGAACAAAGGTTCTTTCTTAGAACTGCACGCCTGTGAACATCGGTTCCGTTTTCCTGCTTTCCAACTGACTACAATATGATTGTCTTCAAGTCCAATGTGAACAAATTCTTGATGAGCTATCCCCTTAAGTAATCCAATTTACCAAATTTCCACTATTAACGATAACATGTTCCCTTTGACCATTGTACACTCATTAACCCGTATCCTCGAGTGACCTCGAGGCCTTGATAAGTGAAAAAAAAATAGATAAATAATAAAATAAAAATAAAATAATACACACACACAGCATATACATGTCTGATCACTTCCTTTCCATGCTTTTCGTGACTTTTTTTTTTTTTTTTTAACTCGCATTCAACCCAAGCAAGACATATTACCATTCGGACGCAAGGGATTTCTATTTAGGACCATGTTTAGGGGTAATGAACGAAATATCGGTTTAGATTACATTTAAACTTCTGCATGTCAGTACAGTCAGGGAAGCAGGTAACAGGAAGGGAATTCCAAAGACTAGCAGTCCGAGGAAAGAAATTATTAGAGTAGAAGACTTTCTGGCATTTAGGGACCTCTACAGTGAAGGGCTGTGATTTTGTTGCTAAACAAGATTGTCGGGGGGCATGTACGTCAAACAGGCACATGTGCGATGAGCACCTTCCACTGTGAACTGACCCTGCTACCTCAACTGTTCTATATCTATTAATCAAAGAACTCTCATCCATTCTTTCAATGTGGCCATACCATCGAAGTTTCCTGTTCTGCACACATCTCCCTATAGTGTTCAAATTTTATCAGCCTCTGGGATCATCAGATCTAAGCGTTTCTAAAGAACTCACATTACACACCCATCGTATCATTCTTATATCATTTCTCTCCATGCAATGTTTGATAGATTCTTCCCTTGGTTGATAGTTGCCATACTCTGTTGGAAAAAAAAATATATATCCGATTCTCTTGTCAGTTTCTGGACTGTAAAACTGATGAGAAATAAGGTGGGGGGGGGGGAAAATGCAAATATTTGATAAAAGAATCAAGACTCGCAAATGTTACGGATCCTGTCACATTGGGAAGCTGTGAAAAATCGATTAATGATGGAGAAGAATTGATCAGACAGAACAAAGAATGATTGGTGGCGGGGGGGGGGGCGAGAGTGGTGTCACTTGGTGAGCACCAGAGGTGGGGGTGGGCGAGGTAGAAGCAAACAGATGTAGAAATAGAAAAAAAAAAAAAATAGATGCCCTTAAGATGTGGCCATCCTATCTGTGCATTCAGGAATAAACTAGAAAAACACCCGTCCCAGGACAGATAAAATCAATTACATGAACACAGCAAGTTTGCACCACTTTTATGCCTCATCACAAAGGTTAAAATCAACATATAATGCAAATAAACCTCATACGTAGAATCCTTGTTCCAATTTTTATCAAAAATGCATTGAGAAAATTTAAGATCAATTGTTATTTTGTTTCATAGTACATCAACTCCTTTGAGCTATCCATGTTGCATCCAGTTATTTTGTAGAAGGTTTTTATTCTCCAAGCTCTTTGTATCTTCAATCACTAGTTTGTAGCATTTGGTTGGGTTGTTTTATAGTGGATTTTGTTGTTTTTGTTCCCTACCCTGCAGAACATGAGTTTTGCAATGGGAGAGGGAAAAGGGTTACAGTATTAATAGTTTAGTAAATAATAATAGAGGGTTGGGTTCGAGACTCCTAACAAATGGTTTCCCAGTTCGATACAAAATACCTGATGAAGGCCGGAGGGCAAAACGGCCGAAATGTTGTGACTATAACAACCAAGATGAGGAAGTCAGTCCGACAATCTCAATAAATTACAGTATTAATGTTTGGTACATGATAAATTAGGAAACCAGTCAGAAAGTGGGGGAAGGAAGAGGGAAAAAAGGGTATTGGGAAGGGGGGGAAATGGGTTGTTTTTATTTTTGGTTTTGCAGAACATAAGTTTTGCAAAGGAGAATAGAATAACAAAAAGCATCAATGTTAGATTCATTTCGCCCCAAGAAGCCAATATCTTCAGACAGCCTGATCTGGTAGCACTAGCTAAAATTTAAGGTTTAACCTTAAGGGGCCTTAAGAAGAAATCTTGCCTTATTGGTATTTAATGATTGTGAATCTAATTTCATACCAATCCGAAATATTTGAATTTTCACACAGGAACTTGAAATGTAGCTACGCTGTTATTCTTTATGTCTCTAAGTTGATTTTTTGTCGCACTGACACCGATATTAAAAGTCTACTTTATTACTAGATATTTGGATTCGGATTTTAAGGTTTAACCTTAAGGGGCCTTAAGAAGAAATCTTGCCTTATTGGTATTTAATGATTGTGAATCTAATTTCATACCAATCCGAAATATTTGAATTTTCACACAGGAACTTGAAATGTAGCTACGCTGT
Source organism: Euprymna scolopes (assembly GCF_053919585.1). Classification (NCBI taxonomy): domain Eukaryota; kingdom Metazoa; phylum Mollusca; class Cephalopoda; order Sepiida; family Sepiolidae; genus Euprymna; species Euprymna scolopes. The sequence goes on from NC_136505.1 coordinate 90,759,990, forward strand.
TATTCTTTATGTCTCTAAGTTGATTTTTTGTCGCACTGACACAGATATTAAAAGTCTACTTTATTACTAGATATTTGGATTCGGATTTTAATGGAGTTATTCATGTCACTATTTATGGATTTATTTAATCAATCGATCAATCATTGTTCATGGATTTTGCTATCCAGTAACATTCTGGATCATCGATGATAGGATTAATAATTCATGGGGATTTATTAATTTTAACTGCATTAGAACCCTTTAAAATACTCCCAGGAAGTTAACGTTTGAGTAATATTTATTAATTGATGTTAAAATTCCACAAAAGTTCAGAAGCATCTAGATTTTCATGAAAGGCTTCCATAGCCTCCTTACCCCTTACCCCTTTTACATGCAGCTAAATTAAACTAAATATAGCTCACATTATGACTAAGAATACAATTGCAAATTACCTCTACCCAGTCATGGCTGACAGAATAAGAGCATGCTACTCTCATAGATTAAATAAAGATTTTTGTACAAAATTCCATCAAAAATTAAAAAAACAAAAAAGCTAATTTGCATACACTGTTTCGACCTACTTCGATCACATACCTCTTCACAATATGCGTAGCATATTGAGAAGTGATACACAAATTACCATTAGCGTATAAAGAGATGCTCTTTGTGTAAACAAATTAAGCTTAGGTATTTCGGACGATGTCAAAACATCGTTAATTCACGACTTGCACAGCAGCCGTCGATTAGCGTAATGGTTAGGAGCCTTGACTGTCATACAGGCGGTCGGGTTTCAATCCTGGCTTGAGGTAATTGCCAGTCTAGCCACACTGATAAGCTGTGAAACAGCAAAACAGTACTGTATGTGGATGACTACACACATATATATATATATATAGTAGTGTTATGACAATTAATCAAAAGCGGGAATAAAATTCGTAACTTTTGAGGTATCGGAATCTGAAAAATTGGTGCCTATTTTCCTATTCCAAAAAGAGATTTGTTTAAAACTTATTTTCAATGACTTGTATCAATAATGAAATGATAAATGTTTATTGATTTTAAACTAACAGTAAAACCAAACTTTATAGATCATTCATACAAGTAGTTCTATGTTTGCGAAAATATGTGCACATTTTTTAGGAGTTTTTACAGTAGTCCGATCACCTCCCCCCCCCCCTCACGAAAAGCTACTACATATTTAGAAATTTTTAATCAGAATCAAAATCAGTAATTTTATTCAAATCAGGAATTTAGAACAGAATAAGTAATTGTATCAGAATCAGGAAAAATATTGGAATCGTCCCATCACTAATGTCTACTAAGTCTATTTTTATCCAAAAATTTGTAGGTCATATGACGTGTTGATATGCTAAATAGATTTTTCAGATATGAAAAAAGAAAATAAAATTAAAAGATGTTTACATATTAAAGACATCATAAAAATGAATAAAAAGGATTATTAAAAGTAGGTAGGAGAAAAAGGAAAAAAACACGAAATGATTTAACAAGAAAGAAAAACTAAAAGAGAAAAAGAAAGAAAAACTAAAAGAGAAAAAGAAAGAAAAACTAAAAGAGAAAAAGAAAGAAAAACTAAAAGAGAAAAAGAAAGAAAAACTAAAAGAGAAAAAGAAAGAAAAACTAAAAGAGAAAAAGAAAGAAAAACTAAAAGAGAAAAAGAAAAAAAAACTAAGAGGAAAAGAAAAAAAACTAAAAGAGAAAAAGAAAGAAAAACTAAAAGAGAAAAAGAAAGAAAAACTAAAAGAGAAAAAGAAAGAAAAACTAAAAGAGAAAAAGAAAGAAAAACTAAAAGAGAAAAAGAAAGAAAAACTAAAAGAGAAAAAGAAAGAAAATGAAACGAAGAGAAAAGGAAGAAAATGAAACGAAGAGAAAAGGAAGAAAATGAAACGAAGAGAAAAGGAAGAAAAACGAAAAAAGAAAAAAGGAAGAGAAATGAAACAAAGAGAAAAGGAAGAGAAACGAAACAAAGAGAAAAGGAAGAAAAACAAAACAAAGAGAAAAGGAAGAAAAACGAAACAAAGAGAAAAGGAAGAAAAACGAAACAAAGGGAAAAGGAAGAAAAACGAAACAAAGGGAAAAGGGAGAAAAATAAAATAAAGAGAAAAGAAAAACAAAAAGAGAAAAGAACAATCGAAATGAAGTGACGAGGAAGAAAAAAAACGAAACGAAGTGACGAGGAAGAAAAAAACGAAACGAAGTGACAAGAAAGAAAAAAAAAACGAAACGAAGTGACGAGGAAGAAAAAAACGAAACGATGTGACAAGAAAGAAAAAAAACGAAACGAAGTGACAAGAAAGAAAAAAAAAAACGAAACGAAGTGAGAAGAAAGAAAAAAAAACGAAACGAAGTGACAAGAAAGAAAAAAAAAACGAAACGAAGTGATAAGAAAGAAAAAAAAAACGAAACGAAGTAACAAGGAAGAAAAAAAAAACGAAACGAAGTGACAAGGAAGAAAAAAAAAACGAAACGAAGTAACAAGGAAGAAAAAAAAAACGAAACGAAGTAACAAGGAAGAAAAAAAAAACGAAACGAAGTAACAAGGAAGAAAAAAAAAAACGAAACGAAGTAACAAGGAAGAAAAAAAAACGAAACGATGTGACTTTAATCAAATCTAACGTAAACAAGTTCCTGTTATGCTTTCTCATAAATAATCAAATTCTACTTAATTTACACCATACGCGATTACTAAAACATAACTTCACATTCATTAACGCTTATCCTCGAGTGGCCTTCGGGTCTTTCCTCCTCCAAAAAAATGACTAACAGGGCTAACTGACATTGCCCAAGATCATAAAAAAGAAATTTAAAAGTGTAACATTCGTATTAAAAAAAAAAAAATACATCCGTCTCTCTATCCTTCTTTTTGCTCCTCTCCTGTTTTCCATCTCCCCTGATCCCCTAACTCTTACTTTATCCTCCACTTAGTTCAGCTGGACATACATACATGCAGACAGACAATTACTCTTTATATAATAAATTTTCTGAGGGATGAGTCGGCATTTTCCTTCCAAATTAGTATATAACATTGAAAATGCTTTAAAACAGATGAAATCTGAAATGGCTGAACATCGCAAAGAATGAATTTTCAAGCTGATGAAGATATCAACTTTGTGGGTGTTTGTCTTGTATTTTTTAAATTTAGCCGAAAATACATCTATACAGACAATTGCCCTTTATATAAGACTAGCGGGTGCCCGGCGTTGCCTGGGTGTTTATGTGGTGTAGTAAGGACCTCCTGGGGGTAGGGTGGGGTAAAAGCAGCAGTAGCGGGGGGGGGGGGTGCCTGGGTATGTGTAGGTGGTGTAGTAAGGACCCCCCCCCAGGGGAGGAGTGGTAGTAGCGGGGGGGGGGGATCAAAACAACAGTAGACAGAGGTGTTAAAAAAAAAAAAAAAGTAGCAGTAGGCAGGCAGACTCGAACCCATAAAGGGAAGGTGAAAAAAAAGTTTAAAAAAAAAGCATGACGTCATGACGTCTTGGCCGAGGTCTCCATCGTCCAACCGGAAGTTTAGAACGTTGAAATTAAGTGTAGTCAATCAAAAAGAAGACGATGACTTGCTAAAATGTTGGCAAAAAAAGCGACTCCTCCTTGTAGAAAACTGCCCAGTTGAGGGTGAAGGAATGAATGTTTTTGGCCAATTTTTCAATATTTGTCGTCCGAAGGATCAAGGTTTAAAATGATACTAGTTTCGTCAGGTTCTGTCGCCACTGTCAAAAGTTTTTATGACACACACACACACACACATCCTTTTATATATTTGACTAGTACGTTTCTTTTGCTCTTTTTCACAGCCTTCTCTCTCATTCGTCTTTCACCTTCGTCCATTCTTCTTTTTTTTTTTTTTATGCATGGAAAATAAAAATAATGTTTGTCATTCATCTATCTTTTATATAATACATAAAAAAAAAAAAAACATTACTCTGCCTTCCTTGATAAAACTTGGTGCCACTGACTCCCAAAGAATGAATATTTTTCTTTTAATTTAAGATATTATACATCCGGGGTAACTCTGGTCAAGAGAATACCAACTGTGAATTAAATAAGACCTCTGTTTGAAATTCTGCGTAGATTCCCAAGTTTCATAAGATACACCTGAAGAAGGTCGGATCTTACATCGACCAAAACGTGAAAATAATACGATGAGAACAGTAGTTGCAAAGAATCCAAATAATCAAATTTCTATCTAAAAAATTCAGAAATAAAGGTCGAAGGTTACATCGGCCGTAACGTTGGGAAAATAACACTCAAAATGAGAAAACTAGTTTGAATAATCCAAATAATATGATAATCGCTGTTTCAATTACTATGTTTATGTGGTGTCAATTAACTTTTGTCGTGTCTGTAATCTACCGCTTTTCAAAAGAAAAATATTTTGGAAATTACCTTTTTCTGTCCGTCTCAGATGTCTGCAATTATAGCCACACCTGAGATCTTAATTGAATTTCTCTGTAGCAAATTGCGTTTAAATGGGTATGGGTTAGCGTTGCTGTATTGAGAAATGTTATCTGACTGAAATCAACAAGGAAGGTTTCAATCGTCCGACTGACCAATTAAAAGTAAAAACAAAAAAGTTAGCATTATTCAATGGTAAACCATAAACAAAATCACTTCATAAAAGTCAAGAAAACAAGATAATACTAATCTCTATGCAGGTGTAACCCTCTAAATTATGCCCCCCCCCCCGTACCTCTTTTAATCTGTACAAGACCATGAGTGGGAATTACTAATCTCGCTGTTGCTGGGCTAATTTACTGAGCAACCAACAAATAGCTCTGCATGTAATTCACATCAGTTTCTTTACTCTGCACCTGCTGGTGGTAGTCTATTTTGATTATTGTGTCTGCTATTGTCATCTTGCTGGTTATATTCAAAACTGAGATTATAGTTTAAAAAAAAGTTTATTCTTTATGATTTTTCATTATTATAATTCCCTGTTTGAATACTTGATGGATTAATAAATATTGTAACTTATTCAATTTTTATTTTCATCTTCAAATTTTCATTGTTATATATAAGTTTCCCACATGTCTGAATACCCTATATACCAAATTTCAAGTTTGTAAATCAAACATTTTGCTGAGTATATAGGTTGAGAGTTGTCTTCACACACACATTCTCACTTTTATAGATATACTAGCAGGCCACCCGGCATTACCCGGTCATAAAAATATGTAGAAATATTACATTTTAATTAATACAGAAACTGAGACATATGCATGCAAGTATTATGTTTTTCATAAACAATTTACTTCTTGTAAATAATAAAAAAAAAAATACTTGAGCCGAGATCAAAATCAAATCCTAAAGACAGCGAGTCAAATGCGATAACCATTAGGCGAGCTTGTCACAATCTTTAAAAAGTGTTTTCAAACCTACTTATTCTTAACATAAGGAAGCTGTCATGTGAACGATTCACGCATGTGCAGTCGTGAAACAGTTGACAAACAGATAAAAATATGATGACTCCTAAGTACCAATTTTTATCCCTTAGCAGCCCCTTTTTTTCTGAATGGAAATCGATTAAAAAGTTTTCCATATGTCTGAATTCCCTATATATACCAAATTTCAAATCTGTAGATTAAAAGTTTGTTGAATATATAGGTTGAGAAGTGTCTTCACACATACACACATTCTCACTTTTATTGGATTGTAGAAACATTCTTCTAGGATGTTGGCAACATATGCAGAAAATGTCTAAACAACTTTTCATTCTCTGCATATTTGAATATCAAATAACACTACAGATTTAAACATGTCAAATTATTAATAAGGTTTCTTTAAATTTGCCAAATACCGAACATAAAAATGATTTAAAAATTAACAATCATTTCTAAATTTGCTGAAGGCAAAACAAAATTGGAGATATTTTAAATCATTGGCAAATGTTAATAACTTCATTTCAGCTCCTAGTGCCATCTATGACACATCGTCTTCTGTGGGCACCTGGTAATATCTGAGGAGGCTCCAAGAATCCAAACCTCATGACAATACATCAACATAAAGAAACAAGAGCCGGCAGAACAACCTCCATGTGGAAACTTGCCAAACATTTTGAACAAGACTGAAGAGTGTCTTACAAATGAGAGAAGGAAAAGGAACCTGCATCGGCAAAAAAAAAAAAAAAAAAAAAAAAAAAAAAACACTAAGAACTTCCATTGGAAAAAAACTGGGAAAACGGGCCAACCAACACTGTCCCAAGAATTGATTAATTCACTTCAAATTATATAGACCAGCGGGACCTGTGGAAATTCCACAGGGGGCTGATTCATATGTAATATATTGATGTTGACATTCTGTAGTTGTTCAATGTAAATGGAGATGCTCTGATATCATTGTAGCTTTTTTGTTACAATTGCGAAAGTATTTATCTAAACTAGCACGAACGCCCGGCAAAGCCCAGTCGTAAAGTACGTTTAAATATGATACTTTAATTTTTGCAGATTTCGTATGTATTATTATAGAGTTAATGTACTAACGATTTTAATATATTATAAAGTTGCGACTACAAAAATAAAAAAATATATCCCTATGACTTGGGTGCATCAGCTTGAATCGAAACTAAAATAAAAACTTATGAAGGAAATGTGTGTGTATATATATATATATCTCTCCTTCAGCCATAATCAAAGAGACAGTCGCTCGTCAGTTACTCATAAAATTGTATTTTAATAAAAATACAACTACTTTATGAATTTAAATGATATTTATTGTTTCACCACCGGCACGTACATCATAATTTCGCAAAATTATTAAGTAAAAATTTTAAAATATATATATATATATATATCCTTCAGCCATAATCGAAACCAAAACCTAAACTTATGAAGAATTCTTGATAAAATTATTTATAAAAAAATAGATGACTTAAGTGCCGTCAGCTATAATCGAAACCGAAAACAAAACTTATGAAGAATCTTGGTAAAATTATTCATGACAAGAAATGGAAGTACATAACAATTAAACAACCCGGATGTAAGAGTGACACAGAAAACAACACACACACTATCGCATTAATATATAGATAAGGAAGGCTCTAGAGACTGCTAAAAAGGATTGCTTCACTCTGATCAGGAGAGCATTATAATGATTGTTCAAGATCAAGGCTTGCTGTATAATGGTTGTAAGAAGCAATTACAAGTGCAGATTTTGCTACTTAAGATTAGAGTTGTAAAGTTCTACTGGAGAACGGATACTAAATGATGCGGCACAATGGAGTGTGTAAATCTCTCCGTTGGATCATCCGCAAAAAGTTGCATATTGGATATACCAGCAAGAGCTGGGAACATGTTTACCAGAAAGAACAGTTGGAAATAAGTCATACACCATCCACTATGACTATGCAATCTCAACAGCTATGTATCTTGAAAACAGAGCTATTGAACCTGACCTAGTGATATGGGACGAGAAAGAGAAAGAAGCAAGCTTAGATGCTAGTGTATTAAATGATGCCGGGACAAACATAACTGAGAGGGGAAAGATAACAAAATACCAAAATCTAATGTACAGCATGAAAGGAAACTGAAATTCTAAAGAAATCTCCATCAATCCTGTAATTGTAGGAGCAAGAACAATGTGTGTTCCATATTTCTGGATACAATACATAAAAGTATAACATAAAAAAAATGAGATTCTACTTTTTTTTTTTCTTTTTTTTTTTGCGTTGCCCGGGTGTTTGTTGAGAAAAAAAAAAAAAAAAAAAATGGTAATAGGCATCCAGGTTCAAACCCGTACCGCGAAGGAGGAAAAGAAAGTGAAAAAAACCCCAAAAAACAAACAAACAAACAAAAAAAGAAACATGACTCGTTAGCTGCTGCGGCCATCGTCAAACCGGAAGTGACGCAGATTCAAATTAAGGCTAGACAATCGAAAAGATGCGATGACTTTCGAAAATATCGGAAAAAAAAAAAAGAAAAAAAGCGCCCCCTCCTTGTAGAAAAGTACCCAGTTGAGGGGTGAAGAAATTAATGTTTTTGGCCAATTTTTTGATATTTGTTATTCAAAGGGTCAAGCTTTAAAATGATACGAATCTCATGAAAATCCGTCACCTCTGTTGAATGTTTTTGCATGATATACATACATAAACAGACAGGTGAGATTTATATTATAGATTATTTAACACACTGAAAAGAATTTAGAATTTGGAATGAAGAATTAATTATGCATATAAATTTAATATAAAAAGATCGTCTATTTCCGGGCTATTCTAATTTTTTAAAACAGTTAACTAATTTTTTTTTACCACTAACCCTAAGTCCGACTGGCAAAATCATAAAATCACAGCTTTATTTTTCATATTACCACATGGACTTGTCAAAGAAATCAGTGAAAACCCCCTGTTTTTCAATCAAATCGATTGATTGCCTGCCCTAGTTAGGGACCCATCGTGGTGTACCAGGAGGTAGCTTTACATGTCTCCCCGCAGTGACTTAGTCCACAACGCATTGTAGTCTACATTGCACTGTAGAGAACTTACTAATTGTATGAAATTATTTTTTATGCATATAATGGCTTGAGTTAAAGTTTAAAATGCAAAAGTCAAGTATTATGCTTCAATTTTACTCTAAACAAATACATTCATTTCAACTACACTGCTGTTATATCAAAGAATCTACTCTTTATTTGATATGCCTAGTCTTATGCTTGTGCAGTGATAATGGCTTTAATTTGTTTAAAATGAAAAAGTCAAGTATCGTAGTTTAATTGTGCTTCAAACATAAGCATTCATTTCTAACACACTGCTGTCATATCAAAGAACCTACTGTTGATTTTATATGCCGAACCTTTCTGCTTGTGTGGTATTAAAACTTCTCAAATGCACTAGTGATGTTAGGCTGTGTAAGGTGTTAACTTTAGTCAAAATTGTCTTTTTTTTTTTGTCGGATTTTTTTGATTCCCGATACATTCTGATTCAAAACCTATCTAAGAACACTGCCAGGCACAAAGTACTTTCATGTGAAACTGCAGCCGTTTTTGAGTCTATAGGGAATGAACTCACACACACAAAGCTTCTTTTATATAAGAGTAGATATAGAGATTTTATACTAAGGTTTGATCAGGATTATTAACATGACCAAGATTTAAAACAAATAGAACTTGTTATTTGCCTCATCTATAATCTTAATCCGTTTAAATGTACGCGTTTATGTTTGTATGTGTGCCTAAAACTTTCGACAGAGCCGATGGATTTTCACGAGATCTGTATCATTTTGAAGTTTGACGTCTCGGACGACAAATATCGAAAAATTGACCAAAAACATTAATTCCTTCATCCTCAACTGGGCAGTTTTCTACAAGGAGGGGTCGAATTTTGCAAGCCATTTTTGCAAGTCATTGTATCGGTTGGATTGACTTTATTTAATGTTAATGTTCCGAACTTCCGGTCGCGTCATGGAGTAGCGGTAAGACGTCAGATTTTCTTTCACTTTCTTTTCCGTCTTCGCATCATGGGTTCGAGCCTGCCTACTGCCATTTTTTTTTTTTTTGTTACACCTACAAATACCCGAGCAATACCGGGAACCCAGGCTAGTCACAAATATACACAAAAACAAAGAATAGCAATATAATAGCCTTAAGAAAATCTCAATGTCAGGAAATATTTTTTTGAAATACAGCAGAACCAATGAAACAATCTCAAACTTGAATGCTAAAAGTACAAGAGCCACTGATTCAATGCCAAGAAGGAAGGGTGCTAGAGCAATATTTAACTTTTGGTGAAACTATACAAAAACAAAGTGAATAGCTATATTATCATGAACGATTATAAACATGACATGCAATTCTACTCAGTGGCAAACATTTTTTATGCTGCTGACACAATAAGGGGGTGGAGGTAGAGGAATAGACACAGACAGAACAAAAACAAACAAAAAAATGAAAAGACATTTAGAAAAAAAATGTTGATTTACCTGAACTTTATCTTTGGGATTTGTATCTTCTTCATCTGAAGAACTTCCGGTATATGATGCTGAAAAAGAGAGACAATAATGTTAAAACAGGAAATCATAAATAGGTTATATATATATATATATATATATATATATATATATATATACACACATACACATACGTATACATACATACATATGGTTGACAGAAGAAGACCATCTTTCCCTTGATTTATTCTTGATTACTCAATCATTTTCATGTATTATATATATATATATATATATATATATATATATATATATATATATATATATATATATATATATATTGTTTTTTTATTTAAATTATATACACATATATACATGTCGGGTTTTGGCTTAGTAGTAATAAAAAACATACATATATATACATATATATTTAAATCCCCGAAACAGTGTTTCATGGTAAACAACTGATGATCCCTTGAAAAATAAAAAAAATTGGTATTATAGTAAATTCGAGAGAGTTGATGCAGTGATTGCAGGTGATTAAATGACTTACTGACTAGATGGGTTTTTTTTAACGAATGATAAAAAGTAATTTTTTGTATAGTTTCAAATGTTAAAAACTTCAAAGACTATCTCTCTCTCTCTCTCTATATATATATATATATATATATATACACACACACACACACAAAATATTTATTTCAAAACTATATATACATATTTCAAAGGCGGACCAGTGATACATTGTATTGAATTAACCATTAATGGCTGAATGATTTCAATACTGTTAAAATGTCTTTCACTTCTAATGAGAGTATGACTAATGATTTCAACGATCGTTTTTATAACCACACAGAAGCTTCAAATGTTATTATAAAATGTCGAATTTTGGATTCAGCTCAGTCCGCCGTCGGCCTCTGTCTCCAAACAACTGAATTGTGACTGCATTGATTCTTCGCCACCATCTTTGTTACTAAGAATTACTCAACACTCGAAATCGTGACTGCATTGATTCTTCGCCGATTTGATTTACTGAGGCCATCTTTGTTTATCATAATGTCTCAACACTGGACAAATACAACTCATTAGTGACTTCGAAATATTGAAACAACGCGAAAGTAAACTAAAGACAAACGCCTTAATTAATGGTTAATTCAGTACAATGGAACCACTGGTCTGCCTTTGAAATATGTATAGATAGTTTTGCAATAAATATTTTGTATTTTAAGCTTTCACATTCGTGATCGAGCACTTTATTTGATTTTTTTTCATCGCTTCCTGACATGCTATATATAGACATGTATATACACATATATATATATTATTACGGCACAGAAGTAAGTTATCCACAGGCATGCATGCCTCGAAGTATCACTTCTCATCAGTATAGCTAGACTTTGTTGACAAAGATCAAACTCGTCACTGTTCAATAAGCAGCCTGGTGTTTTACCACAAGACCACGGGGACCTTATCAATTTTTATGACTATAAATATGGTTGATTTTTTTTTTTATTAGCAATTCTGCAGTATTTTTTCTTCTTTCTTCATGCTCCCTGAGTGCTCTTAAGTGAAAAGTTATCTGCCCTTTATTTCACATTTGAGTCGCCCCACATTTTGAGACGTATTATTCGTAATTATTAATTTATTATTTAAATATTTTTTAAATATTATTACATGCATAAAAGAGGTGTGATTTTGTTGCTAAGCAGGTTTGTCAGGGATATGGACATCGAAGAAGTACAAGTGCAACGAGTTCATCAGAGCACATTTCATTAAACTTCTTGTCAAACAGGCTTTGAATGAACAAAAAAACATGAAAAACGCCAAAGAGTACATCGATCAAAATACAATAAAAACTTGGACAATAGTCCAAAGAAAAATGTTATTTTTTGTTTGGGTTTTGGTTGTTTATGAACAATTTTTTTTAAGAATTTAGGCTCTGCTCTTTCTTACAATCCATTTGCGTTCCACCCTCATTTTTTTGACTCTCCAAATAAACTAGGTGGCTTACCCTTGTGTAACAAAGTCATTTTATAACAACTTCGCAAGTTTGAAATCAAAATACAGACGTCAAATTCTTCTCAACAATTTTCGTTCATAAACACACAACACAAATCCAAAAAAATAACAGCGTTTTTCTTTTAACTATTGTCTACATTTTTACTATATTTTGCCCGATGTACTCTTTACCTTTCTTCATGTTTAGTGTTCATTCAAGGACAGTTATATATATATATATATATATATATATATATATATATATATATATATATATATATATATATTAGTGTTGGGACGCTTTTTTTTTATTTAAAAATTTTTTTTTTTTTACACAGTGATCACCACTTATCAACGCCCGGAAGCCACTCAGGGATAAGGGTTATTGCAAGTACATTACGTTAGTGTGGAGATTTGATGAAGTGTTTAATTAAGGGGGCGGTTCATTAGGAATTTGTTAACATTGGACTTGAAGACATCCAAGTTGTAGTCCGGAGGGAAGCAGGCAGACGGAACAGAGTTCCACAGGCGTGCAGTTCTAAGAAAGAAGCTTTGTTCATGGAATCCGCGTTTTGATTTAGGCACAGATATAGAGTGGGGGAAATTTTTCACAGTGGATTCAGCTAGACGGGTGTTTTTCGTGAAAGATTGGCGAGGGTGGGGGACCAGAGATTGGACGCTTAATCAGAATTGAGAACAATCAGAATTTTCTGGAGTATTTGAATTAGTATCAGAAAAATTTGTGCATATTTTCAATGCTAAAAACAATTCCTTTAATTATCTTTCTGATTTGATTTAAATGCAAAATCTTCCACTGCTGGTAATAATAATAAAATAATATTTATTGGTTTTAAACTACCAGTGAAACTAAAATCTACAGACCCCCCCGCCCCCACCCCCACCCCAACTTTGTTATTTCATTTGAGAAAATATATGCATATGTAATGTGTTTTTACGGTGATCGAGAAAAATAAATATATAAACTATCTTTATAGTTATGACTGTATCCTTCTCTCACTGGACCCCCTCCTCCCCTTCCATGAACCTGCTGGACTACCTTGTTTACTCATACGTTGAGAACATCACAAACATGACCTCCCACAACACCAAAGCCAGCCTGATCGCTGCCAACTGCAGAGTATTCACCAAGATCCCGCTGGCGCTTGTGGAAAAGGTATGCTCCCAGTTCTGGACCTATATCGAGGCAGTGATTGAGGCTGAAGACTGCTACATTGAATAGATATCTACTCTACTACATAATCAAGTTACCTGAATTGATTTTTTCAATAAAAGTTTTAAAATAAGGCTGTAATATTGTTTTCTTTAGGGCGACACTTTTATTGTTCCACCCTGCATCTCTATGGGACGATCTGTAAAAATGTAAATATCAAATGCAGCAGCAAGTCTTGGGAACATGTTCACCAGAAAGAACAGTTGGAAATAAGTCATACACCATCCACTATGACCATGCAATTCCTAGAGCTATGTACCCTGAAAACAGAGCTATTAAACCTGACATAATTATATGGGACAAGGAGAAAGAAGCAACCTTAGTAGAAGTTTGTATCCCCTAATGATGCTGGATTAAACAGAACTGAGAGGAGAAAAGATAACAAAATACTAAGGTCTTCTGTATGAAATGAAAAGAAATTGGAATCTTAGGAAGATCTCCATTATTCCAACAATTATATGATCAACTGGACTCATGAAAAAGAATTTCAAAAACTATGTGGCAAATATACCATTTAAATCTAGTGCAAGAGCAATACATTGCACTTAAAGGGAGTTTAGAATATTAAAAAGATCTGAGTTGGAATGTATGAGATAGCAGCTGAATGTCCCACCCACAGAATAAAATTTAACAAATGAAACATGCATGATCCTCCGTGAGTGCATAGTGAACGAGGTATAAAAACTGACTAAGTTCAGCATTTGCCCCTCTCCCCATTTAGTCCCAAGAGTCCCCAGGGGACGTCAAATCCTGGTAAAAATGAACAAACGGTTCAGTTTTAGACCTTAACATAAGTCCATAACTTCATCGTTTGCCCCCCCCCCATTTAGCCCCCAAGGCCTTAACATATTTAAGTTTGAGTTCAGCACCATGCAAAACTGCTAAATAATTCTGGACAAATATGGTAAAATAGTCCCCAAAATGGAGTGTTTTCGTTAGCTCTAAAAGAGCCCTTGGAGCACACCCAAGAGTTATTGCAAAGTATAGACAAACAAAATTATATAAAAAATCAGTTACAGAAAGTTTTATAAAAATTCAAAGCATCAATTTTTTTTTTTTTAATAAGCACAAAAGTGTTGATTTTAGCCATTTTAACCCGAAAGGCACCCCTATGGAGGAAACCGGAGTTTTCCAGGAAAACCCGTCCTGTTACTTTTTTTTACTCATATCATGTTTAATGTTTGTGCAAACTTTTAAAAAATTCCAAGGCGTAGTTATTTAGAAAAGTACGAACGGACGAATGGGCAAGGTCGAATTTACAGGCCCACCCCTCTTTTGTTGAGGGCAAAAAAAAAAAAAAAAATGAAAACTTCTCAAAAATATCCGTTTATAGTTTAGACTTTACACTCATTTAATGTTTATAATGTTTGAGTAGAGTAACAAACGACTAAAAAAAAATCGTTGTCTTAATTCTATTGAAAATTGTTTTTTTCATTGTGAATTTCGTCTGACAAATAATTAAAGGTTAGGAAAACATTTAAAAAGACGGCTTACATTAAGTCCCCTTCATTTGTATTGGAAAAGATAGGACATGGGAAATCGAGGAATCTAATTTGAAAAGCAGGTTTGAGATTCTCATAAACAGACAAAGGTGGTCAGCAAAACAATCAGTATAACAAAGACGAAATAAAAATATATGATGAGAAGTCAACAATATATATATATATATATATATATATATATATAGAGAGAGAGAGAGAGAGAGAGAGAGAGAGAGGGAGAGGGAGGGAGAGGTGGAGGAAAGAAGAAATAAATTAACTATATATAGCTTGATAGTTGAGAAATAACTAAATAAACGAATTACTTTATTTTTAATGCCCCCCTCCCCTCTTCTCACTCCTTAATATAGTTGGATGAAGCTAAAATGTTGGGACTAGTGTCTTATCCATATGACGTATTTATTCGGACCGCTTCCATTGTCTTCCCCAGAAACTTTCATGCATATGATTAAAACTTCATAAAAATCGGATATAAGTATTTGAAGTTTTAAATGGTTTCTGTCCTCACAGGTCACTTTTTGGTAGGGGTATGTAGATATGCAACACAGACAGTAATGTAGAGATTCAGGACCACTTCCATTGTCTTCCTTTAATTACGTGTATATTTACTTTTTGGCAACACTATACCAAAACACCAAATAGCGATATAATAATACCTATAAGAAAATCTAACCGTCCAAACAAACAAACAAACAAAAAAATAAACAAAGTCGTGTACAGAGGTGTTCAGAGAGAATGGAAAAATGTTAAACTTGGACATCAAGGAGAACAGAGCAATTGATTCGATGCCAATGTTGGAGGGAGTTAATTCCCTAATTACTATTCTCTTTAAAGGGATAACATGTCACTCGGTGTCAGAGGGATACAGAATAAAAAGAAAATACGCCCAAATACACCCATTTATCAACACATTAACAAATGCAACAAAAACAAATAACACAACATATCTTAGCATACAAGAGGAAGGTTCACTCCCTCTCGTGGCAGCTCTACCATGCGAAATAGGTAATAAAGTCTATGACAAAGCCTTGCATTGATGCTAGTGAGCATCGGTCCAACATGGGGAAAAGTATGCATTAGTCGCCCCGTTCATGATCTATGTTGTCCTAAGGTGAAGTAACCTACTGGTGTCCTGGCAACCAGTGTTGCTTTTCCTTATTCCTCTACACCAATACACTAGAGTGATTTATTGACAATCTTGAGTATTGTATCCACGTGTAATTGAAGAGCAGGGGCGGGGCACATTTTAAGTATAACACTAAGTAGATGATTAAACAAAGACTGTGGGACACTCATGGTGGAAACTTGCTGGACAAGTCAGCCATGGTTCAATTACATATATAAGAATGACATTTAACCTTTGGTAGTGATACTATAAAAAAAATCAAAGTGAATAGCCATACAAGACATATAGCAAACTACTATGAACATAACATGCAATTCTGTTCGATGGTAAAAATATTGATGTTAGTAATAAAACAAAGACTGTTGAATATTCATCACTGAAACTTGGTGGATAAGTCAGGTATAGACTGCAGTTTATACCATATATGATTAGATTGCAAGAAGTGCTCGCCAAATCACTGAATAGTGATAAAACAAAGACTGCTGGACATTCATGATTGAAACTTAGTGGACAAGATTATTGGTACCAAATATGATTGGATTTCAAAACGGATTGTAAATTAATGATTACATGAGTGCCATATAACTTTATAAAACATTCCAAAGCCACATAAATATTCACTTAATTTGCATTCATATTGTTTTATTGTTGTGTCTTACACGTGTTTCATTGAATGGCATGAATATACCAAACAAATCAGAGATTTACATAAAGTTTCATGGTTTGTTTGGTATCTTCATGTCATCCAATGAAACACGTGTATGACACAATAAAACAATATAGATGCAAATTAGTGAATATTTCTGTGATTTAGGAATGTTTAATAATGTTAGATATGCTCTGAAAACGTAAATCCATTTTATTGAGCTTAATTGTTGCCATTTTGAATAACTCTAATGAATATACGTTATAAGTATACAGGCGGCAAAAAGAAAGTCCGCACTTGTAATTTTTTCAAAAACAGCAAATTAAAGCTAAATTTAATGTAACTGTTTAAACAAACTATACCTCATTTGATTCGCCTTATATTCTATAATTTTACTTGTACATATTTGACTTTTAATTGAAATATTTTACTGTTCATGTCAATTTAAAAAAATAACTTCAAATTGAGAAGGCAAAAAGAAAGTCTGCACAATGGAAAATTGTTATTTAAATGTAACTTTAAGACATTAATGCAACACAAATACAACAGAAATACAATGAACTAGTTAATATTTAGTAGCATAGACCTTCTGCAATTTGATAGCCTGCAATCTTTTGGGAATTCCTTGAATTAGACTGCAGCAATACTCCGGTGAAAGGGCATGCCACTTTTCTTTAATTTTTGTCCAAAGTTCTTCCAAATTTGAAATTTTATAATTGCGTAGTATAAGTATTTTGGTGCCATCAGCTAGAATCGAAACCGAAAGCAAAACTGTAACATTCAAAGCTGGTGACGTTACCACTGTACCAACGTGACACGCATATGAACTGATTAAAAATAAACTAAGATGAATGTACAAAATGTATAAATTTTTTTTTTTTTCAATTTTGATCCATTTTTGACCCCTTAAAAACTATTTTAACCGGCTAAAGACGCATAAAAAAACGGTCCATAAAAAATCGAATCATTTGAAGCCCCAGCGCTGCTCTGCTACTTTTAGTTTCGGTTAAGATAAAGTTTGAAAATATGAAGACGGACATATAGGCTTTTATATATTAGATATACATGAGAGAGAGAGAGAGAGAGAGAGAGAGAGAGAGAGAGAGAGAGAGAGAGAAATAATCATAAATAGGTTAGTAGCTTAAGAAAAATAATTATGACTTAATTACATGTACATATTTTGGGGGTGGAGGTGATATTATATAGAAAAAACAAAAAGAAAAAAAAAGCGATATAATCACTATCAGAAAATATCAATAAGTTTGCATGAGTTTGAATTAAATAAGGTTAGGTTGCAGAAAAGATTGTGGATTTATTAATGATCCTATGGTGTCCATATTTGTTTTTTGTTGTTTTTTTTTTTTTGTAAGGAAGAGAGGCGAGAAAGTATAAGCAGACATACAAGGTTGATTTTTAATATACAAATACTTGGAACCTAGTGTTAGCAAAAAAAATATGACTAGATAGATATTAGACCAATAGCTAACTATAGATATAATTGTAGTGGGAATTGCACATTGTTTATCGCCTGAGGCACCCACGCTTGGGAAAGCTAACAAGTCCGTTACTTATTCAGAGTTCCTCCTTTTTGAGGAAGCTGGGTTTCTCAGTTTAAACTGAACTGCTGTCATGTTTTCATTGACAGGATAGTCAAATTAATACTGGCAGTTCAGAGATAAAGAAATAGAGACACAGATAACTCAATAAACTATGATGTTTTAAGTTAAAATGGTGAGTTTCTCCTTTCTGCTCTCAATTACAGTACAGGATTAAAAGCCATTATTTGCCAGCAGTGTTACCACTGTCGACTAGAGATTGAAGTGATATATCTGCTTTATTTTATTTTATTTTTGTTAGATGAAAGCATTAATGATCTAAAAAGAAGTCATTAAATCCTGGTTGGTTGGTTGTTTTGCTTTGTGGCATATCAACTATGTTTGGCTTATTAATGCCGAATCAAGTAATTTTGGAAAAAAAGTTTTTATGCCCCCCTCCCCCTTCTTTTTAGTCATGTTCACCCCTTACAAAGCATATCGCCACTTGGACGTAAGGGGCTACTATTTGGGGCCATGTCTAGGAAAGATTAACAAGATATTTGTTTATGTTACATTTAAACTTCTGCATATCAGTACAGCCAGGGAAGCAGGCAGCAGGAAGGGAATTCAAAATTCTAGCTGTTCGAGGGAAGAAACTATTAGAAAGAAAGCTTTCTGGCATTTAGGGACATCAACAGTGAAGGGGTGAGATCTTATTGCTAAGCGGGTTTGTGGGGATATGTACGTCGAGGGGGTACAAGTGAAGTGAGTTCTTTGTATACTCAAATATTCATTCATGGTGTTTGGGTTGATATGTTTTGTGTAGAGAAAAATTGTTTTTGTTTTAACTTTGCAGAACATGACTGAGTTTTGCAAAAGGAAAGAAAAAACCCATCAATATTTGGTGCATTTGATCAGGATTGGTTGGTTGGTTGTTTTTGTTTTACGGCATATCAACCCTTTTCGGGTTATTTAATGCCGAATCCAAAGATTTTGAAGAAAAATTGTTTTAATAGAATATATTTGTTGTTTTCACGTCGGTTTCGATTTAATCCATAGTTGGGACCCTAACAGGTACTACCACTCCGGGTCAGAGTGGACCTGGGAGCAATGGTAATTAAAGGGTGGCTCCACACTCCCAAAAGCCCACAAGCTGGGGCCTCATCACTGGATATAGTTTAAGATCATATCCAGGACCCCCCTTGAGGGACTTTTACCCTCTGCAGGGGGGCAGTCGCCGTATTCTAATGCCCCACCGACAGGGCCATTTGATCAGGAAGCTAGTATCTTCAGACAACCTGATCTAATAGCACCAAATGTCTTAACAAATATTCTTACTCTGCACCAAAGTAGACTTGGGAGCAATGGTAAGTAAGGTGGCAACTTCATTCCACACAGACCCCAAATGGGTGTCTTACCAGTGGATGTCTTTTACTGTCATATCTAAGACCATTAAATCCTGGGCATCGCCGAGTTATTTTGTTAACGTATTTCACATTTCTTCTATTGACCATCAGAAGAATAATTGAGGAAGCAACTAATACGTGAGATGCTGAGAGATAAATGCATGATGAGAGAAAATCTTACAATTAGATAGAAGATCAAGGAGATTGGTGGTGGTGGGGGTGGGAGGGCTGAAGTTTCAGTGTTGAAACCATAAAGTGTATATAAGTGAGGCGAGGGGGCAAAAGGCATTGCCAATTGGGTCTTTTTGCATTTATCTGAAATGATTAAGAAAGATGAGAGAGAGGCCATGTGTGAGCGTATACATACACATACATATATCAGTGACGGGACAATTCCAATATTTTTCCCCAATTCTGATGCAATTACCGATGCTGTACTAAATTCCCGATTCTGATTCTTCAGAAATCTTTAAACATTTAACTATAGCATTGTTATTTCTCCGGATTATGGAGGCGGGGAGGGGGGGGGGAGTTAAATGTGCATATGTTTTTTTTCAAACGTAAAATCACATTTATGGGGTGGGGGTGATCTATAGAGTTTAGTTTTACTTGTTTAAAATCAATAAATATTAACTATTTTATTGTTACTTCCAGCAGTCGAAGAAAAAATAAAATAAAAAGACAATTAAATGATCGTTTTTATCATCGAGAAAATAGTCAAAATTTTTTTTCTGATTCCAATACCTCCAAATGTTCCAATTAATTGTCCCACCACTTTAATATATATATATATATATATATATATATATATATATATATATATATATATATATATATGTATATGTGTGTGTGTGTGTGTGTGTGTGTGTGTGTCTTGGGACAATTAAACGAAATTAGGAATTGGAAAAATCTTAACTTTTTGTGGTATCGGAATCGATATAGGAAAAATTTGTTGTAAATTTTAATTTACAAAGTTTAAATCAAATTTTCTTATGCTACTTTTATACAGAAGAAATTACCAGAGTGCTCAATTACGTATGTAAAGGCATAATATTTTAGTACAAATAACACCCTACATTAATTTGATCAGCCCTCGATACTGGGTGTTTCAAGGAAACACTGAAAATCCCACCTGTTCTTCAGCTGATGGTTTGAAAGGTCAAGAACTGGCTGAAGAATTGATACGCTTGGAATCCTTTAGGCCAACGGGTTAGAATTTCTAGTGCTTGGCAACTCGCAAGTATCGATGGTCAAATTAATCGATAGTGTTATTTGCTTCATTGCAGTGGATCTGCCCTTCAAAAACTTTCAAAAATCCAATTAAATCATCAGTGACTCACAAAATGAAAAATAAACTGAATATCTAAATTCTGTAGATTACAAACTTTGGTATAATTAAAATTTTAATCACTCCCCAAAAAATTGTGGCCCTAGAAAAGATGACATGATTACATTTCCGTTTGATGAAAACCGGTTTGAAAGTCAACACTTAAGTGTACCTGGATGTACTGAAGAATATGGTGATCCCCTGCTGCAATCAGATGGCTGTAGGCAGACCCTGGGCGTGGCTGCAGGACTCAACCCCGGCCCATGTCTAAAGATACCAAGGCTTGGCTTTAGAAGGAGTGCTACGACTTTGTACACTTATTTTCCTTGCTCTCCTTCTTCCCTCGACCTGAATCCACAAGACTACTTCGTTTGGTCATTCGTCGAGAACACCACCAACAGGACTTCCCACAACACTAAAGCCAGCATTATTGTAGCCATCCGCCGAGCTCCTGCTGGCGCTTGTGTAAAAGGCATGCTCCAAGTTCCTGACCCATATCAAGGCAGTGATTAAAGCTGAATGTAGCTACATTGAATTGATGTTAGCTCTCCTACATAATCAAGTTACTTGAATTGATTTTTTTTCAATAAAAGATTTTGGTTGGTTGTTTTGCTTTGTGGCAA